>NW_027156834.1:489-1761 GCF_002600585.1 Cystoisospora suis | reverse complement strand
GAAGAGGTATCTAGTGATACCCGAATTATAGCCGTAGGAGCAAATTCAGGAAAATCGATATTTTGCACCGAAATAGCAGCGGACCGGCGCAGGCGCCGTCTACCCCGCAACTCGCGTATAATGAAGCACGAATTTGGCCGATCTCAGCGGCCAGGCCACGTAGAGCGATAAATCAAGGGGCGTTAGGCACCTTTCAGGATTTCAGGAATTATTGTAAAACCGCATTTAGACGGGAGCACCTTTCGACGGAAGTTCGCAACTGCCCGACTTTCCAGTTCACCCGCGCAGCCACGCCAAGCAGCCCGGTAGCAGTAGGGCGCGCATACGGAACCTAGTAGGGCTCCTAGTGGAGTCTAATGAGTATAATAAGAATAGGGAAGCCTATCCAGAGCCTCGAAGCTCAGTAAAAGTCAATAAAACCAGAAAATACCAAGAAGGCCAGACATAGGCCAACCCATAAGCCTAATATACGGGCAGCCGAGCTGACCCACGGACCGGGAGGGCGAAACTACGGTCCGTGGATATTGGAGGAGCGTTATGAGAGCTCCTAGAGGAGCCTAAGGAAGGGTTAAAGCATCTAGCACACTTAGCCTACTCACAGATAGCCTAGAAAGGCTTAAGAAAGGCAAGAAATCCCACGCGCGAAAACCTCCCGCCGTAGAAGCAGCATGCGACAGCGGCCGCAAGACAACGGGCGTTGCGCGCGAAAAAAGCAGAAGGCAGTCCTATAGGGCAAACCGCACGCTTTCTACGCAAATGAGGTATTAATGGGAAGCAAAAGACATTTGCCAACCACTGAGCCACGATAAGCATGAAAAGAACTAGGAAACACGGACGGGAACGACACCTCGGGCCCCGAGATGTCGCAGCAACTAACGGAGGCCAGCTCACCCGCCGGCAAAGCAAGCCGGCAAGAACGCAGTTTCCACCCGATCTCTGGCAAGGAAGCGTGCAGGATGAAAAGGAAATGCACAATTATGCACCCAACAAACCCCACATCCTGCGTCCGACGCAGAAGCAGGGCAAAATCCCCGCTGGCCAAGGCCGTCGAGCGAGGCCAGGCGGTTCACGTTGTGCAGTGTGCGTCAGGCAGTCGGAGTTTAGTGCGAAACAACTGGTTCCCAGTGCGGAAACTGCGAGTGAATGGATGACTTCTAGCAAAGCCTAACGTTTTGACCCTTTCTGGGCCGGAAAAGGTTAGTGGACATGGTGAAACGGCCTCGAGCCGCACCGGAAGGGCTGCAGCACAACCAGCCGGGTCCCGAGCGGTCC
>NW_027156834.1:0-150 GCF_002600585.1 Cystoisospora suis | reverse complement strand
AGAGGCCAGATCGACAACCTAGGTTCTTCGCCGAAGGTAGTGGTTCAAGGTGAACGAGACCTGCGCTGGGTCAACGGACTATGGGAGACGACCAGCCCACACCCAGCCGTGATATCACCCCTTCGGGACGCCGAAGCCGCCTTCGCGTAG
>NW_027156833.1:0-408 GCF_002600585.1 Cystoisospora suis | reverse complement strand
CTCCCTTCTCCTTTCTTTCTGTTTCTTGATAACTCCTCTCTCATTCCTTCAACTGGTTCTATCTTTATGAAACCGATGAACTCTACTTGTTTCTTTCGTATCTCCTTCCTGACCCTCTTCAAAGGCGTTATCTCCAATCTGTTGATAACATTTCCGTTGTTCTTGCTTTGATTCCTTTGTTTCCCCAGGTCTGCTTTGAAAACCTCGGCTGCTTCTTCAGCTGCTGTAGATACGTAGAACGATTGCTCTTCCTTTGGGTTTCTTTCCTCTTGGACCTCAGGCTTCCTATCTTTTCCCGCTGAACTTTTCCTCCTTCTCTTGACTGTATCTTCTCTTTTCTTGTCCTCTTTATCTTCGGACTCTGACTCTCGAACTTCAAACCTCACTCTCTCTCTCTCTTCTTCTTCA
>NW_027156832.1:1991-3213 GCF_002600585.1 Cystoisospora suis | reverse complement strand
AGTCGACTTCGCGTAGTCTGCGGGCGCCAAGACTCATTACACCTAACTCGAGGCGAACTCGTGAAGTCACTAAGTGATAAGGCCGCACGCGGTGAGTTTGTGGTCGATAACATTAAAGGGAAACAGAATCTGTGTGTACGGATAAGAAGACATAGGTGATCTAGTCAGCCACTCTATAACGGTGATAGATATGGAAGGGTGAGACAGGCGGTGTAGGGTGGAAAAAGATATTGAGAATCTCAAAATAGTAGATCTTTCAGTATAGTAAGGTGTTAGACTGGACGACAGATCGAAGTCGCCGTAGGCGCCGTATAGGATCGAAAGGAAGGAAAGTATACGAAGACTGAGATGAGAGACAGAAGGTGATCAAGGGAAGACAATCCGAAGAGACGACACCAAGAGGCCAAAGGAAGGTTAAGAAATGACCTACCGTGGGGAAAATGAGGGACGGAGAACGAAGTCGACTGTTGAACAGGATAGACACGTTCCTGTGTGTGTGTCCAGTAACTTCTATTCACGAGACGACGACAGGTGATCTAAAGGTGGTACGCTAGAGAAGTATGGGTAGAAACAAAAGAGAAAGTTAAGTCCTGTTTCTAGTTCCCTGTTTTTCGGGTTCCAGTGAGAGTGTAAACCGTTTCGTAGTAAGGAGAACCTAGTTGCCAATTTGAGTCCTTTGGATCTTCGTGTTGGAAGTCTTGGGTTAGAGATGTTCCACTTGCTTGTGAGCGAACTCGGTGGATTTGACTGACTCACCAGCTCTCCGTAGCGCACTTAACCACGTGAAGAGCTTCAACAGATAGACCTGTGAGCCCAACTCTTGAGGCTCCACAACAGCTAGCCGGGTGCGACAAACCTTACGGCCAACATAGGCCAACCTGGAGGTACGTCCACACCGCTAATTATATTAGTACGTTCTAATACTGAGGGATCCGAGCTCTCTGGAGCCAGTCGGGGAGTGGAACGTTTCGTTTTTCTCAGAAGGTCCAGATCGAGATCGTGACAAGCCGCTGACTCGAACCGCTGCTGACTCGCAGCCAAACCACTTCTTAAACTCTCTCAAACTCAAGCAAACAGAGAACCACTCGTTCCCAACTTGAGATGTTCAGAAAAACTCGTCTTTATCCCTAAAAGAGTATACTGATTCTCTTGTGTGTAGAATGGACTTGGCCTCAAGGCTGCGTATGGCGGTCTAGGGCTGGTGTAATGATTCTTGGCGTCC
>NW_027156832.1:487-1826 GCF_002600585.1 Cystoisospora suis | reverse complement strand
CTTAGCCTCTCCGGCGGCTAACTCGGCGTTCTGGCAGTCTGGTTCGTTGGCTACACCTACAGTAAGCGTCCCGACCATCCAGACCTCTCTCCAGCTTGCAGACTCGGTTCCTGCGTCCGGGCTCTTTCTCGTGGCTACGGGGCTCTACGGGCCCGGGCGGCGAATCTCCGATCTTCTCGCTTAGAGGCTTCCGGGGCGGACTAGGCGGGCCGATTCACCCCTGCTGGTCCCCTCGGTTTACCTAGTATCTTCAAACGGGCACGTCTGGCCGTTTTAGTAGGCACTTTCCGGCCTCCCTGACTTTGGGGGTACTCTGTCGGCGGGTATGCGGGGCTGCGTGTGATAGATGTAAAAGGGGATGAGGGGTCCATTATGACTGGCCGTAGTATGCGGCAAACCGTTGAACAACACCCAGCACTCCTTCTGTAATAAAGCGTTCGGGAGGGAAGGCTCGGTTTTCCTACGAAGAAGACGGGTGTCGCCACGGGTGATTGTGATGGCACAATAAACTCCTTTTCTATCAGTTCCTTCAGGTATTCCTTCAACTTTCTTAGTTGGTCGTCTGGTAGTGGATAAGTTGATCGCTTGTACACGGGGATCTCTCCCGGTACGGTGTGGATATGATGTTGCATTTCCCTCCCTTTCGCTCCTCCTTTTGTTAATTCTTGGAACAGTTCCTTAAACTCATCCAGCAGCTCTTCTACATCCTTCCCCATTTCCTCATTTGCTTCTCTGAACCATTCGCTCGGCCTTTTCCGGATCGGGTATTCCTCTGGCAACTTTCCTAGCTTGATTTCTCCCTGCTCGGTTGCGTTCCCTGATTTCTTCCTTTCGCCTTCTTTTTTCTCAATCTTTATCACTCCTAAGTAGTCGATCTCTCCTCTTTCGTACCACTTTCTTAGTCGTGATGTCGAACATGTTCCTAGTTCGTTCTTTCCTTGACTCTTTCCTTCTTTTCCGTCGCCCTCCTCCGTTGTTCTCTTCATTCCCCTCTCTCCTTCGGCTACCGCGTTTTCCTGGGATTTCTCTTCTCAATCCTTCACGCTTGCTATTCTGAACGGAGTATCTTCCCCCACCTTTTTCTTTTCTTTCTTTCTTTTGTCGGGCCGGGTTTGTCCTTCTTCCGGCTCTTCTTTCCTTTCCTCCTTTTCCCCGCGGGGTTCCCCTTGCCCCTCTTCTCCTGGCGTTGCTTTTCTGAACGGAATGCGGTCTCTTTCTCTTTGCTTTGCTAACTCTTCCCTTGATTTCTTTCTCTCCCCCTCTTGAGTCCACGTTAATTTCTTGGTTTCCTCCTCCGTCAGTTGTGGTTGTGCTGGTTCTTCCATTCTCGCCAGGCCCC
>NW_027156832.1:0-317 GCF_002600585.1 Cystoisospora suis | reverse complement strand
GCAATACGACACCGATATCTTCCATCCATTTGCGCATACGAATTGTTCGGGCTTCTCCAAGGGTTCCTTTCTTAGCCGTGCTTTCTGAGCTACTTCCTCCCTAATGAAGCTTCCTACTGCTCCTGTGTCTAATAAGGCGGTTGCTGATACCTCGTTGATTTGCACCCTCTGTACAGGTAGATCTTCTTCCTTTTCTTCCCCTTGTTTGTGCTCGCTGGTTTCCTTTCTTTGCTCCTGTTCTTTGTTTTGTTTGTTGTTTACAGGGCTCTCCCCCGCTCTTCTTCCATGGACTTCTTCCTTCCTCCGTTTCTCGAGTT
>NW_027156831.1:0-649 GCF_002600585.1 Cystoisospora suis | reverse complement strand
GTCGGTGGCACCGCAATGCAGTCTACCGCGATACCCGGTGCTTTGGTTGTTTGGCATCAAATCGTTCGTGTGTACAATTTCAACGGTGGGCTAGAGGTTGATTGACAATTCCTTCAGCTTGCGGCTCTCTCAATACTATGAGGCTCCAGGCTATTTTAAACTACCTCACCAATGGCTTCCCACCGGGACAACTGAGCGAAGCTACTGGCCTCGCGGTCGGTACGAGATTGTTGACTGGCCGAGCACTTGTTGGGGGTTTCCACACCTCACCGCTTTCCAGACCCTGGTTTAGAAAGCGCCGTAGACTGGCAGGGGGGAAAAGGGGAAGTGTGATAGATTGAGCACAAACTGTGGAAGTTCATATTTGTTCGCTCCGTACCGGCGGCTGCCGAACACAAGGACCAGAGACGCAAGAGACCCGTCCGGGCGGCGGTCCGCGCACAGCATAGCGCACACTCCTCGTCTGCGCCCAGCAATGTCGCACTCACCACACCAGAGCTGTCTACGGCTCGCAGATGGGACTATTGACGCAGCGGGCGACGGTGCGATCCAGGCATTCATTACGCGAGGGGCGAAAAGAGGAATTTTTGCAGTGCGTACGCACCGCAAGGTGCCACACATCGGCTGGCACTTTAGGACCACAGCGGGG
>NW_027156830.1:0-4587 GCF_002600585.1 Cystoisospora suis | reverse complement strand
CAAACACCCCGTCTTATCACAACGTGGGATTCCCTGGGTGCATAATTGTGTGTTTGCTCCTCATTTTCCGTGGTTCCTTGCCCGGGATCGGGTGGAAACCGTGTTTGTGCCTGCTCGATTCACCGGCGGGTGAGCTGGCTCCCGTGAGCCCCCGTGGCTCGCCGGGGGTTCTGGTGTCGTTCCCGTGCCTGTTTCTTATTTCTTTTCGTGTTTGCTGTAGATGACTGGTTAGCAAATGAGTTTTGCTACCTATTGATGCCTAAATTGTGTGGAGAGCCTGTGTTTTGCCCTGCCGGGCTCCCTTCTGCTTTCTGCGTGCGGCGCCCGTTGTCTTGCGGCGCCCTGCGCATGCTGCTTCTAAGGCGGGAGATTTTCCCGCGTGGAGGTTTCTGGCCCTTTCTGGCCTTTCTGTGATTTCCCGGGGTGGTCTAACTATTCTGAAGGCTTGGTTGTCTCGATTAGGCTCCCCTAGGAGCCCTAATACGGCTTTTCTAAAATCCACGCACCGTGGTTTCGTCTTCCCGGTCCGTGGGCCAGCTCGGCTGGCCGACTATTAGGCTTGTTTTCCGGCCTATGTCGGCCTTAAGCGTGTTTTCTTGCTTTTATTCACTTCTTCCGAGCTTCAAGGCTCTGGATAGGTTCTCCTATCTTTATTCTACTCCTTAGGCTCCCCTAGGAGCCCTACTTGTTCCTTGTGTGAGTCGTACTGCTGCCGTGCCACCTAGCGCGGTGTGGCGCGGCCCGGAAGGTCCGGCGGTTGCGATCTTACCGAAAATTGATTTCCCGCGTGGATGCGGGATCATAATATTTCCTAAAATCGTCCGTGATGTCTAACGCACTTCGCATTGTCCTCGGGAGTGCCCTGGCCGCTGAGATCGGCCGAATTCGTGCTCCGCTATGCACGAGTTGCGGGGTAGACAGCGCTTGCCCCGGCTCTAGGCTGAATTTGGTGAAAAATATTGATTTTCTCGAATTTACAAGTACGGCTATAATTTAGGTATCACTAGGTATCTCTTCCTCTGCTCTATCTAACTAGACTAGTTTCGAGGCGGTGCGGAGCCTAGGTGCCGCGCGAGGCCGCCGTGAAATCCCCGACCCCTGCTCTGGATCACGCAAACGGGGTCGTGCACTTCCTTTACACCAAACAGGCTTCTGACTCCTGAAAACGCTCCCAATAGGTTCCTGTAGATCCCTTCTTTTTTTTAGCCTTCCCTAGAAGGCGTCAATCTCCTTGTTCTGCTTGCGCCGAACCTTGTTCTTCTCCAGCAGCGGTGTAGGCGATGCGTTGGCGATCTGCGGGGGTGCTCAACGTTCTTGCGGGGCGAGGCTGTCTTCTCCGGGGCTGTAATTCTCCCGGTATGTCCCTGCTGAGCCTGTTTCTTGATTGATAGGCCGCGGAGTGCGTGATCTGGCCGTTCTCGGCTCTCGGGAGATCGTTCCGCTCCCGCTGTCGCATTCTTGGCCTTGCGCTTGGTGTGTAACGATCTCCTGGTCTTGGGCTGAGCTCTCCGGCCTTTCGTCTTTCGCGTTAGAGAGCTCCTGGGCCCTAGAATTGATCGTTGTTAACGCGGGGTTGCAAGGTTCCTTCCTTCCTCCGTTGCATCATTATGTGTCCTGAGTCTCGGCAGGTTGCGGATGCCTAGCTTGAGTCCGTGCGGCCTACGATCTCCATTTCGGTTACGATTTCGTGGCGATCGAGGCAGGATTGCAAATTGCTGACATCCTTCGAGCTTCAAGGCTCTGAATAGGTTCTCCTATCCCTATTGGGCTCCTTAGGCTCCCTCAGGAGCCCTCTATATTGCTTGTATGTGTCGCGCCGTGGCCGCGCTACCTAGCGCAGTGTGGCGCGGCTCGGGAAACCCGGTGTTTGCGATTTTAGCGGAAAAGGTCTTCCCGCACCAATGCGGGGATATAAAAGGTCCTAGAATCGTGCAAGGTGCTCTGGGCGGTTCTGGGGTAAAATTTCGAATCTCTTAAATCAACGAGTACGGCTATAATTTGGGTATCTCTGGATACCTCCTCCTCTCCTCTATCTAACTAGACTAATTTCAAGGCGCTGCGGGGCCTGGGTGCCGCGCAAGTGCGCCGTGCCTTCTCCGTCCCTTGCTGTAGGTCACGCAAACGGTGTCGTGCATTTCCCTTCCGCCAGACAGGCTTCCACCCCCCGAAAACACTCCCCCTAGATTTCCCTAAGTCCCCTTTCTTTTTTAGCCTTCCCTAGACGGTGTCAATCTCCTTGTTCTGCTTGCGCCGTGTCTCGTTCCCCTCCAGAGTCGCTGTTGGCGATGCGTCTGCGATATGCTGGAGCTGCTCGATGATCTTACGTGGCGAGTTCCTCTCCTCCGGGACTGTAACTCTCTCCGTATGCCCTCGGTGGAGCTGTCTCACAATTGAGAGGTTGCGGGGTGCGTGATCTGACCTTCTCGGTCGTTGGAGGATCCGCCCGTTCTGCCCGTCGCGTTCGGGACTTTTGCGGTGGATGTGCATCGGTCCCCTGGTCTAGGTTTCAGCCTTCCGGCCTTGATGCTCTCGCGGTAGCGAGCTCTTGGTGCGTAGAATTGATTGCTGCTTTCGCGGGTTCGCAAGATTTCTTCGTTCTTCTGCTGCCTCTTTTCGAACCGTGACTCTCGGCAGGTCACGGATGCCTGGCTTAACTTCGTACGGTCTACGATCGCCGTTTCAGTGAAAATAGGGTACTATTTCGTGGCGATCGAGGCAGGATTGCAAAGTCCTGACACGTCGAGACACCGCCAGAGCTTCCAAAGCGTCATATACGCGGGCAGAGTAGCCCGGGTGCTAAAGTCCAACAGCGTAGTTTCTGTGGCGACTCCGGCGGGTCACTGGCTCGGCTGAAAGGAGTTTGCGCTGAGGAGAGAAGACTGGAGCTCGACGTGCGATGCCCCAGGGAGCTTGAGTGTACTGGGACGCGAGCGGAAGAGCTGCTAAGAAAACCTAACTGCAGCACTGATTAAAGACGCTGCAAAAACAGTACGAAGTCACTCAGACCATTTTTTGAGATGTGGCGGGTGTGCATCCACAGACCGTGCAGGTGGTTCTAGCTCGGAGAAGGTAAGGAGTGGGATGCGCTTGCTCTTCTGTTGCGAAGAGCCCTCCGACTCAGAAAAGCAGTAGACTCCTCAGCGCGCGTCAACTGTGAATCTTACTTCATTAAGTCAGCGCTGGCGCAAGTAGCAAGGAGGGCCCCCTGGAGTAGCGTGCTGCAGCTCTCAATGTAGTCCCGACGCGAAGCACCCATCACCTTCCGGCAGCAGAAATGGGTTTATCGGGGGTGACAGTCTCCCCTGAGTAGACGCATCAGCGCTCGCGGAGGAGGGAGTGTTTTAACACGGGTCTTCTGTCTACACAGACGGCCCTAGCAATCCTGCGGGTATTGCGATTTTACATAAAGTCTTTTTCTCTCCTAGTGGCAAGACGCTGACCGTCATCTTAGAATGTAAGAATCGCATTCAATACTTAATCGAATGCGATTCTTACATTCTGGGTATGCTGCGGTCGAGGACACTCTCGAGGCCCTTGGCTTCTTTCTTCGTGGCGTAGAATCTTCCCTACCACTGGATTGGATAAGTCGCCTCATATGGCTAAGCACCCGCCCTCCCGTTGAAATGACAGAGCCCTGCATGGGGAAAGTGTCAGCGAGCCGGTGCCGTGCCAGCGTTATCGGCAGGCAGCTCGCCGCTACGAGCGTGTAGACCCATGCATGTGTTAGGACTGACCCCGCAGCACCTTGGGCACTGTTGACTAGAAAACTGCATCAGCCACGAAAGCAGCCACGTCTCTGAGGATGATGCGAATGAGAAGAAAACTGACCGGGACAACTACTGGCCTGCATCCGCGGGTGGACCATCCGGTTTCGCGGTGGCACGACGAACTGCGCGAACGATTCTAGCAGCTGCCTGGTAAAGCCAGTGTGTGCCCTCTCTCGCCTCAACCTTGTTGGAGAGTCGGTTATACGAACCACGCGCAAACCAATTGCCAGCCGACTGGGTGGGTGCGCACCTGCCGCGGCCGAAGCTTGCGTCCTGGGACAACGCCGCGCCAGTTGCGCACTCCACAAATGCCACGTCCTAAGTCGGTTATGTGTATTGACAACTGCCTCCTTGACAAACATCAGGACCCCCTCGCTGTGGAAGCTGCGATGTGTCGTACAACGAAACAGCGAAACCGGACCGCGTGCCCTGAAAAGAGATGCTGACTTGCACGCCAGAGAGCGCTCGTGCATGTACCTACTTCGAAAAATCATATGGGGCTCCGGCCTAGAGGACACAGGAAGGGTCAGCTTTATCTCCCGTCCTCACGAGCCATCAACTTCGGGTGGATTGAGTGTTGTCTGGCCAGTACAAATTGAAAACTTCTGGGTTCCCTGGCCAGTGAGTTCGGAGCCCGCGAGAGGAACGGTATTTATGAGCCCGGTTTACCGAACGGGCCCGCCAATGTAACTAGAGTGCAGAAGTTTGGCAGTTTGCCGGCGATGATGCGGGCAACCCGCCCGCTTTGATCCTTAAAGCCGACTCAAACTATCGAGCCATCTCGCCATGCTGCCCAAAACTGTAAAGGCTGCCGCAAGAA
>NW_027156829.1:752-1010 GCF_002600585.1 Cystoisospora suis | reverse complement strand
CTAAATTTGCTCGTACGGCTATGATTTAGGTATCTCTGAATACCTCTTCTTTTCCTCTACCTAACGCGACTACTTTCAAGGCGGCGCGGGGCCTAGGTGCCGCGCGAGGCCGCCGTGCAAATCGCGGCTTCTGTACCGGATCGACAAAACGGGGTCATGGGTTTCCCCTACACGAAACATGGTTCCAGGCCCCTGGAATGTTCCCAATAGATTCCTGGGGTCCCCCTCTTTTTTGTAGCCTTCCCTAGGAGGCGTCCC
>NW_027156829.1:0-178 GCF_002600585.1 Cystoisospora suis | reverse complement strand
CATGTTGTAGAGCCGTCCAACCATCGTACTAAGTACTCTCTGCCCTTGTCCGCATCTCTATGGTCCACGATCGCGTCGACGATGAACTCCTGGTTGGCCTCCGGTGCTTGCTGCTGACCTGGCCTTCGGAGATGCTTGGGTTCTGCCGTTACTGGCGACAATAATGACACATGGAACA
>NW_027156828.1:0-203 GCF_002600585.1 Cystoisospora suis | reverse complement strand
GCGCGAGGCCGCCGTGCAAATCGCGGCTTTTGTACCAGATCGACAAAACGGGGTCATGGGTTTCCCCTACACGAAACAGGGTTCCAGGCCCCTGGAATGCTTCCAATAGGTTCCTGGGGTCCCCCTCTTTCCTTGAGTCTCCCCTAGGAGGCGTCCCTCTTCTTGTCTTGCTCGCGCCGAGCTCCTTTCCTCTCCCTGGACGG
>NW_027156827.1:0-939 GCF_002600585.1 Cystoisospora suis | reverse complement strand
CAGGATTGTAAACTCCTGACAACTACTAGCTTGGTTGGATGGCTTATGCTGGCCTTTTCTGTATCTGTTGGTTTTCTTGCACGTTTCTGAGCTTCGCGGCTCCGGATAGGCTTCCCTATCCTTATTCTACTTATTAGGCTCCTTTAGGAGCCCTAATAGTTTTGTGTGTGAGCCGCGCCGTTGCCGTGCTACCTAACGCGGCTTGCGCGCGGGTCGGAAAGTCAGGCCGTTGCGATCTCCTCGAGAAATGTGCCCCCGCCTTGATGCGGGGTTATAATAATTCCTAAAATCGTACAAGGTGCCTAACGCACCTTGAATAAGCTCTACACGTGGCCTGGCCGCTGAGATCGGCCGAAGTCGCGTTCCGCTACGCGTGAGTTGCGGGGCAGACAACACTTGCCCCGGCTCTCTGCTATTTTGGTGCGAAATACCGGTTTCCCTAAATTCGCGCGTACGGCTATAATTTAGGTATCTCTAGATACACCTTTTTCCCCTCTATCTGATTATGCTGATTTTAGGGCGGCGCGGGGCCTAGGTGCCGCGCGAGACCGCCGTGCCATTTACGGCACCTGCCCTAGATCATGAAAACGGGGTCATGGATTTCCCCTACACCAAACGGGTTTCTGGGTCCCCGGAACGCTTTCAATAGGCTCCTGTGGTTTCTCTCTTGCTTTTAGCCTCCCCTAGGAGGCGTCAATCTACTCGTCCAGCTCGCGCCGTACTCCTTTACGCTCTGGTGACGGTGTAGGCGGTGCGTCGGCGATCTGCTGGAGATGCTCAGGGTTCTTGCGAGGCGAGTTTGCCTTCTCCGGGGCTGTAATTCTCCCGGTATGTCCCTGGTGGCCCTGTCTCTTGGTTGGGGGGTCGTGGGTGCGTGACCTGGCCGTTCTTGGTCCTTGGGAACTTCGTCCGCCCTGCTTATCGTTTTCTCGGCTTCCG
>NW_027156826.1:7582-14130 GCF_002600585.1 Cystoisospora suis | reverse complement strand
TTCTTGCGGCAGCCTTTACACTGACGGCCAGAAAAGGAGTGAGAAGCAAGTGTTGTTGAGCACACTGGCACACAGTGGCGCCATTCTATACCGGAGGCAGCAGAGATTAGCGTAAGTGTTTAGTGAGGCAACGATAACTAGGTTAGGTGTTCATTTGCTTGACAGCTGCACAGAAGCATTCCGGTGTACGCCCGAGACAGGTCGACTGCCTGCGCGGCCTTCGTCACCAGGCGCGTCCGCGAGAAGGGCGGTTGCCACAGCGGCACAGCCTGGTCCTGGCGTAGCCCTAAAGGTCTCCGCACTCTGGTTTCGAAGCGCTGCATTGTCAAAGCGGGCGCCGAGACAACAGGCGAAACGGAACATGCGATCTGTCCGGCTGGAAGAGCGTCTAGGCCAGCTACCTTGGGGAGCCGGCGCCGACAGGGAAACAGGTTTTCTCGTCATCGCCTTCGAGTGAATAAAAACACCTCTTTGCTGAAGCTTTTCTCAGTGACCTACTTAACGTAACAAGAGAAGGTGTGCATCAGTGTTGAGTAGAACCTGTTATGACATACTTCTGTTACATCGACATTGCAAAAGTGGTATGGACTGCGCTTCTTGCGTCCTCCGATTGTTGTGGTTAAGCTGGTCGGTCTCGAAGCCACCAATGCGTTGCCTCGATCGCGGATTGTCCCGCATCGCCAGAATTTTAGCCATTATCGCCTGTTCTTTCATTAAGATCTGTCTGTCGCTCAATCTCTCCAGTCGTCGCTTCATGCCTCTCGATGAGGGCATGCATCATATTTTCTGTCGGTGTGTTTGTCTTCCCATTCACGTGTCTGTTCGCGGCAAAAGCTTATCAGCCACCGGTCGCATTGCCCGTTTCGTTCCTTGTACTCTCGCGTCGCAGTTGGATGATTGCAATCGTACAACAGTTTTACGGTCCGTTGCCGCAGGGAGATACCATCGAGAAAAGGTCGGAGGGAGCAGCCGCCGCCCTCGTCGTGCGACCCCCGTCGATATCTCAGCAGCATCTGTCCGCACCTGTTTTCCGAGAGATATCGACGAGAGCAGAGTTTTCACTTGCTGCTAGGAGATCTGAAGCCAGCAGGAATAGCCTGGCTTCTTTCCGTCCCGTGACGTCTGTCCCCCCCCTAGGTGGATCGTCTCGGTTCGAGAAAGCAAGCAGGGATCGCTTGCGACTGCGGTGTTCTGGATCTCCCTGTCAGCAACCTGTTTCTCCGCGACTGGCGTTCGCCCTTTTGCGGCATCTGCTCGTCAACTGCTTTCATCCTGCCTGCAGAACACCGCCTCGGCACTTCTTCTCACCTTCGTCCACCCTAAGCACTGTAGCTCGTCCCGGCCAGTCGTCTACCTTTTGTTTGGATCGCTGTTCGTGTGGGAGCCGAAATTTTGCTGGCAGAGTTTCTCCCTTGTTATTGGACCGCTCGCCTCTCCCTCAACTTCACAAAATGGCAACCACCCAAGAGGCTCAGGGAAAGGTTCTTGCTGAGCTGTCTCAAGCCGGCTACAGAAACGGGTGGAGGAGCGCCGATGTTCGCAACGCGTATCTCGAGTTTTTTAATGTCCACGGCCATCTTATCTACCCGTCTTCACCTGTTGTTCCTCATGGTGACAATACGCTGCTTTTCATCAATGCGGGTAATTACTTGGGACCTTGAGGGTACAGGCACTATATATCCAGTCGGAGGAAGGGCGTACATGCACCCGCGGACTGAACTCGTGCCAGCAGGGTAAAGTTGTCTCTCGTGGTCTGAGGGGGCCGGAGCCAACGTAATGGTTTACCTACCATTGCCTTTGTCGACACCGTCCGGTAGCAGACTGACGCTCCCCTGCTTCAGTCTTGCTCAGTCAGTTATCCGTAGAGATGCAAGTACCCATGAAGCTTGCTCCGTCGTGCTGTAGTAAAGCTCCCGCTTCTTCCAATGCTGTTGTGCTGTGCACGCTGTCTGTTGCAGGCGAGAGCTCTAGTATTGGCTGAAGTAGTTCGGTCGTTTTCGCGCCCGCGGCAAAAGCTGTTTTTATATCTTACGAGCAATGTCATTACATGCATTGTGTCGAGCATGTGATCAATTCTCTTACACTTTTGTTTTAAATATCATCATAGTTATGCTGCTCTATAACAACACTGGAGGTGCGTGCGTCTTTCAAACACACCGCCCGTCACGTGAAGGAATTAAAAGTGAATCGCTTCCGTTCCCCTTGCCGCAGGGAATCGCGCTGTTTTCTTTTACTTTCCGTATCTGTTGCCAGGGATGAATCAGTTCAAGCCTATTTTCTTGGGCAAGGTGGATCGGAACTCCCCCCTAGGTGAGGCCGAGGTCACAGCAAGATGTCCGTCGGGGGACCGGCAACGTGTCTGCCTGCTCCCGTGCATCATTGAAGAACTGTGTCTGTGCTCTGCGAGAGCTTGATAGAAAAGGAGAGCCGCATGCAGCGCTTGGGGCTGTATGGGTTTCTATACATTTCTCTCAATGTATACAACTGCTACCGATGGCGGGCGTCAGAGATGTCCGTTTTGCGTGTAGCCTAGGCTTGTTTGCTGAGGTCTGTGTGTGATTACTCTTTCCCTTAGTCTCGCTGTGGGAGTGCCAGCACAATCTTCTCGGTGCATGCCGTTTGAATACCTGCATGTGGCTTTTGCAGGCTTCGCGGCTTTTGTACGGACAGAGGCCTAGCACACAACAGTTTTGCATTTCCTCAGGACTGTGGCATTGAGCTTGTTGAGACAGGTCTTGTGCAGGGAGTAGTCGTGAAAGTGCCTGTGCTGCTTCATATAGTGAGATGGTTTGCCCACACCCGGCGAGGTGTGGGCAAATCATCTCCCTCAATGGACAGTTTGCTGAGCGTCACACAGCGTCTCCTCGTACACGCAGCTAACTTTCACGTGGTGGCCTGTAGTTGCCACCAACCCACAAATCTCGGGCTGTCAGGCAACTCCGAATGGAAGCATGCACGAGGGGTATCTCGTATAACTACCGTGTCTAAACATCTCACCGATCCCTCCGCGCTTCAGGTCGGATTGCCCCTCTGCTTGCGGGTGCTGTTTCTGTTGAGAGGATGGACGCTCTTGTTTCTGCTTTTTCGTAGGCAAGCTGAGGCGTGTTGTTGATACGCAAAAGTGTATCCGCGCCGGAGGCAAGCACAATGACTTAGAAGACGTTGGCAAGGATGTGTATCACCACACTTTTTTTGAGATGCTTGGTAACTGGTCGTTTGGGGACTACTTCAAGAAGGAGGCTATTCAGTGGGCTTGGCAGCTCCTTACCGGGGTCTACAAGATCCCAAAGGATCGGTAAGTGGTGGGACCGCCAGAGGACAATTGGTCCCTGGTCTTGCTCTAAGTGCAGAGCTTTCTGTGCAATACGGCTTTTGCCGGGACACAGTGATTTTGTAGCAACGCCTGGGGTTTTTGCGAGCGCTCAGCGGCTTCGCAGTGCTACTAGACATATCCGGGGTGACTTCTCTCTAAGTCGTCGCACTTCCTGCTGGCTCCTAGGCGTAAGAATCGTCCGTGATATCTCTCCACTCCAGGGTGCCTCGGATACTTCCTTCACTTTGGCGGACGTTGCGGTCCTTTGGGACGGTTGTTACTTTTTCTTTTGTTGTAACAAGGCCGTTCAAGCATCTGGCAACATTGGTCGCAGGATGTAATTATTCTAGGGGCTGTTATGAATGACAGACCGGGTTTTAGATGCACACTCGATTCGACGTTACCAGCTGGTTTTCCGGCGAACGGTCTTCCCTCCTGACAAGGGTAAGACATGTTTGTCTTCGTTCGCGCGCAGCCCTATGCACCTTGGATGCTGGGGGGNNGGGGGGGGGGAGCCGTGTAATGGTTTGGCTTGTACTGCAGTTTGTACGCGTCGTACTTCGGAGGCGACCCACGACTTCCAGCGTGTCCTCCTGATGAGGAGGCCCGAGCTCTCTGGCTTCAGTACCTTCCCGCCGACCGTGTTCTCCCATTTGGCGCGAAAGAAAATTTCTGGGAAATGGCGGATACTGGTCCTTGTGGCCCTTGTTCTGAGATTCATTATGATCGAATCGGTAAGATTTGTTCTCGTGTTCGCCCGTGCGTGACACCTGGGTTCGCACGGATATGTCCGAGTGAGGTACAGTCTTTTCCCGACTGAGTCGGGGTCGCCACGAGCAGGGTGACTTCCAGTCTTCGGCGTACGCTTCTCAAGTGTGCATGTGCTGTGAGAGACGTTAGCTGGCGCACTTGTTCTTTTGCTCTGTGTCTGGACCATGTAGTGCAGGAGCGAAGCAAGTGTCGTTTGTCCGTGCAGAGCAGTGCGCATTGCTTTGCTGTTGTTGTCCGTGTGGTGCTCGGGCCAAAGCGAAGTGAACCGACGCCCCTTTCTTTTTTTTGAGTTTTGTCTCTGATCATGTATCGCCGATCAACGGTTCTCGCAGCTTTCTCAATGGCGTCTGGGAAGTTGGGTATGAGTGCAGTTGAGCAGGGCTGTTCCGTGCCTCGTGCGTTTTTCTGCTGGACCGGAGTCATGTAAGACATTACAGCACTGTAGGACACAACGCATAGCAATGGCCCGCTACTACTGCGAACTTGGAGGTTATACTCTGAATGAGGCAGAATCAAACTTCTTTGTATTTTTGGATTCTCAGTTAAGGTGCTGGATTAAGTCGGAGCAGACGGCTTCGTGGGCCTGCGTGTATACACTGGGAAGTAGCATGACTGCACTGGACACTGGACTCTGGACTGCACGTGTCCTTGGTATCGGCTTAGAGCAGTGGCAGAACAACTCAAGTTCTGGTGGTGGTATAGAGGTCTGCAAAACAAGGAGTCGAACGGTGTTCTGCGAGTTGCTGCACTAGTGCGACCGACCAGGCTTATCTGCATGGACGTCTGTGTGCGCGTCTTCGTTCTGTGGCCAGGTGGCAGGGACGCTGCCAGCCTTGTCAATGCGGACGACCCGTCTGTTCTCGAGATCTGGAACCTGGTTTTCATGCAGTACAACAGAGAAAGCGACGGGAGCCTCACACCACTTCCTGCTCCTTGTGTCGATACAGGTAAGCGCTCTTCAGCTCTGAGCCCGGTAGGCTTTCCTGACCTAGCCGCGCAGGCCGCCTGGCGGCGACAGCCGGTCGTGGAGGTTACTCCGCGTTTTTCCCCAACTGGCTGTGCCGTCTCAAATCACGCTTTGGGGTTCGAGTGCCGGTGACGTTCTTTCTCTGTTACGGCATCGTAGGGCACTCGCGCGTGCAGTCTGGTAACCGCTGATGAGACTCGGCGCGCTGACGCGCGTCTTTAGAGTGCCAGGTCTCTCTACAGTTCTCTAAGGGCGCCGACGGGTCCGCCTTTGCGTCGACTCGCTTGCGTCAGATTCACAGTGGGCTGATCTCGAGTCTGAACGTGGCCCTGTCCATTCGCATTTAGTTCAAATCCCGCTCTCCAAGCGGGGTCCAGGGACTGCTGCTTGCTGCATTTGGCTGAGTGTCACAGGAATGGGCTTGGAGCGCTTGGTGTCGGTCCTTCAAGATAAGCAGTCCAATTATGACACGGACTTGTTCATGGCTCTGTTTGACAAGATCCGGGAGCTGACCCCCGGACTCCGCCCCTATGAAGGCAGAGTAAGGAAGAGTATAGAGGGAGGAAGCGGACCGATATTTCTGCTTGATATGCAAGCCCCTGCTGCTCAGTGTTGCTTTGAAGGGAGAGCAAATGTTCTTTGGGGACTGACCGGCACTACTCTCGAACCGTGACTCGATGCACGACTGTCGATGTCCGATTTCGGCCAGGTGGTTGTACAAGAATGTCTTGCGTGCCAGCCTTTTGTTGTCCAGGAGGCTGGCACGCAAGACAGTTAGCAGGAGCAGCCAGCAGTGGCGTCTGTGCTCTTCACGGCCTTCACCCCCTTCAGCTAGTGCTTGGCCCTGTTGGACAGCCTGGCACGTGGCTAGACAGTTGGTCGCCTTCTGTCTCTGCATCGTTTGTTCCGTTCTTAGGTAGGAGACGCAGACGTTGACCGTACTGATATGGCGTACCGCGTTCTGGCAGACCATGCGCGCTGCTTGACAGCGGCCATTTCCGACGGGGCCGAACCTTCGAATGAGGGGCGTGGCTACGTCCTCCGACGGATTCTGCGTCGGGCGGTGCGTTTTGCGCGTCAGACGCTTGGCATGAAAGGTAGGCGGAATGAGGCTTCGGAACTTGGATAGCCGACAGAGTTATTCCGTGGACGGGTACGTGAGGGAGACTCGGCGTCCGCGCTGTTCCGCCGAAACGGACGTCCACATGTGCGTGCTGGGATGAGCTGCTTTATTCTGTAGTCTACTTGCAGAATCATCTCTGTGCCTTGTCGGTTTTCCAGAGGGCTGTTTTGCTGAGCTGGTGCCCGTGGTGGTTTCTCGGCTGGGTGACACCTTTCCGGAGATGCGGCGCAATGAAGAGAAAGTCATGCGCACGATCCAGAGAGAGGAACAGCAGTTCTCCCGGACGCTCGATAAGGTAAGATTCCGCAGGGCGCAACCATTTGTGAGCAAGAGCTTACGAACACTCTGGAAGAGGCAGTTTCTGCTCCGTATCT
>NW_027156826.1:2596-7528 GCF_002600585.1 Cystoisospora suis | reverse complement strand
TGCGTCTTTGTAGATGTTACATGCATGCTCCACTGCGAGCGAGTGGTTACTTGTTCGCGGGCGTGTGGGGCCTAACGTGGTTCGTTGTATTGCCCCAACGCGGTTCTGGCGGGTGGCGTTCCCGAACGGGAAGGTTCGCACGCACACGTTGAAGCGTTCGCTGTCTTTGATTCTGTGCATTGTTGCCCGGACAGGGTGTGGAGAGATTCAAGAAGGTCTGTGGGTCCTTGCAGACGAAGAGTTGCACAGAGTTTCCCGGCAGTGAGGCTTTCACGCTCTACAGCACTTACGGTTTCCCGTTGGATCTGACGGAGCTGATGGCAGAGGAGGTTGGACTTAAGGTGGACACCGATGAATTCAATCGCAAGTGAGCTAGGAGAAGAATGATTGTATGGTTCCCTTTCGAGTGGGGCGCACCACCGTCCCATCCTTCGGCAGAATGTCTGGGGTTGGAGGTGCCTGTTCTTTGGCCCTCTTGTGCCAGAGGCGGAGTCTGTAGTCGGCCTTTTACCCGACTACAGGCTCGGGCCTCGCCTTGTGCGATACTTGCCACGCATCCCGTGTCTTGATATTCAGGCGAACTTGTGTGAAAGCTTGTCCTCAGTGCCTTTCCTCCGTATCATAGCTCCGTCCGATAACTTCAGGAAGGAATGATGGAGAGATTTGCCGCAGAACTTTCTATGTAGTCGCACTGCCGCTGTCAACAACACCCGTCGCGGTAGGTACGCCCACAAACGAGTGCGCCCATGCCTCTGTCCGGAGTGTAGTGACTGCACCGTTTCTGCTGCAAAAGGGAAGTCGTTCCCCTTGGGTGGGTTTTCTCGCTGAGCGTGTACTATGCGTACGGGTGTCTCCGAAATAGTAGGATACCAACGTCCGACTCGCCGCTGTCTCAGGTTCGAAGCTCACCGAGTGGCGTCGGAGAACACGACTTTCAAACAAGGCGGGGCAGGCGCGGTGTATGCGCTTCCTCCTGAGCACCACCATGTTCTTGCCAAGACACGAGGAATTTCCCCCACGGACGAGAAGGCCAAGTACACTTGGAATGTGCACGACCAGTCGGCCCTTCTCACCGTGAGTTCGTACAGCAGATCGCGGTTTATAGTCCGTGCAGGTCCATGTAAAAGGGGTATGGTCAGTACACCTTTCCTAAGTAGATCGCTGGACACCCGGTGAAGCGTGGATGATGTATGGTACATCGTGGTATGCTGTCTGTTACCCTGGCTGCGTGTTGTCCGTTTCTCCTCAAGAATCCTGTCACTGAGAGCTTGAGAGCGTTGAGTGTCCGCAGGACCGATGGATACCGGGATGCGTCCAGTTGCGCGTTTCTCTTACATACCCTGTTTCGCGTCTCTCTCTTACTGCTGCTCCAGAGAAGGCGTACTGGTAGTTTAGCCTCGGGGGCGGGGGAGAAGAGGGAGGCACCCGTGAGCGAGTCTCTATTTGTCTGAGCGGTCGTACCAAAGACAGACTTCTCTAGAACGAGCCTTCTTCGGACTTGACGTTACCCGAAGTCGCTGGTCCATTCTTCTGTCGTGTTCCTTGGCTTTGGCAATTCCCGCACCGGCAGTAGCTTCCTTCCCCTCGTATCGTATCAAAGAGACGGGGAAGCTGACCGGCCTTGGCGGTTCCATTGTTGGTTCACAACGGGAGGTGATGCTTTCGAGATGGTGTGTGCAAGAGAGCTTTCGTGGTTGTATGCGCAGTAGTGTTGTAGCGCCGTCATGAGACCCTCGAGTGTTGTTTTCGGCTGTCTCGCTCGGGCAGCAAGACGAGGTTGCCTCAGCTCCAATCAAGGGGAAGGTCATGGCCATTTGGGACGGCAAGCGATTTGCGGTAAGCATCGAAAGAGTGTTGGGAGATCCTCGGTGCTGATTCTTGCGTTTATCCTTAGGGGGGGACACGGCAACGGGCATGCGTGGTCGGAAGCTGGTGTTTTCTTCACACGCAGGCGTTGTAGGTTTTCTTTGATGAGGTGCTTGCGGACAAGAGCGGTCGACAAAGTCGTGTCTGTGGGAACCAAGGTCGGAGTGCTGTTTCCGATCGGAACTCGTGGAAGTGGCACACGCAGTAGCTTGCATTGGGAAGGGCAGCAGACGCTGCATCGCAGTCGTGACTGGTGGAAGCGTGTCTTTTCTCAGGCAAGGGTTACACCACACACGGCGACAGTAGACATGACCTCAACTCCACTAGAAGCTGATCTAAAATTTAGGTCAAACTGTTATTCTCTCTCGCAGGGATGTATGTACACGTTCCCACCTCAGGCGTCCGATGTGAAACTGATGCGGCCGAGTCCGGGCGCACTGTCAGGGGATTTCGTTGGACTCGTGAGAAGGACGTCAACTACGCGTACACTCATGCACGCGTATCGCCTGCGTATCTCTGTGAACTTGAGCCGTGCGTTGTCTGCTGCCTGTTCACTGGCTGGGCCGGAAGAACGCCATCGGTTCGATTTGTTCCTCCGTGTCTGCAGGTGGACGTGACTCCGTGCTCGGCTCAGGAAGAGCGCCTAGTTGCCATAATTCTGGACAAGACGTGCTTCTACGCGGAGCAGGGCGGACAGGTTGGGGATGTCGGGCGTCTTGTCGATCTTACCTCTGGCGCTGAGTTCGAGGTGGTGGACTCGCAGAAAAGTGGAGACTACGTACTGCATATCGGAAGCGTTTGCAAAGGAGAGATCAAGGTGCTTGCGATGAAAGAAAAAGAGTTGGGCCCCCTTACACGCCCGGACCGTCCTCTTGTTTCAGCTTTGTGCGAAGCAATCGAACGGCTATAGACAAAGTCTGTCCGCCTCCGTGCGGAATTGGTCTTTCGTTGTTTGCAGTAGATGCGCGTGTCGGGCTATCTGAGGCAAGCGTGCGATGCGGTGATTTTCCGGCTTGGTGATGTCTCTTGAAGCCCTTCAGTGATCTCTGCATACTTGCGCCTGATGTAGAGGTCTATCTAGGTTGTCCCGCCCACGCCACGGAAGCTCTTGTAACGTCACTAGTGAGTGGTGCCATCATATCGGCAAAAAGCGTCTGGAAGACGAAGATGCCTACAAATCGGACTTGCGCGGGTCGCCCCCCCCGCGTTATTCGAGCGTAGGCGATTGCAGCTACATGTGTAGATGTGCTACCTTGTATTATGTCGGTGTACACAAAGGATAATACTTTGATTTGACGCTACTCTTACAATACGGTGCGTGCAGGAAGGTGACGAACTCGTTCCTCTTGTGGACTACGCGCGCCGCTTCAAGCTTGCGCAACATCACACAGGGACTCACTTGCTGAACTTCGCGTTGCGAGAAGTTCTGTCCGGGAAGAGCCAAAGAACCGAGAAACGCGAGGAGGCAGGAGCACCAGTAACAAACGGAACCGAGGATCGCGGAGACATTCAGCAGCGAGGTTCCCTTGTTGAGGAGAGGCGCCTGCGCTTTGATTATGATGGAGACAAGCCTTTGGACAACAACGACATTATAGCGATTGAGACAGTCGTCAAGGACTGCGTAAGATGCAAGCAGTGGCTCGTGGCTAACGATCCTGGAGACTTCAATATGGGAGAGGGAAAAACAGTACGGATATGGCATAATGTAGATGTATCTATTCCAGCTCCCGATGGGAGATGAGACAACGAGGCTGGGCACTTGATTTTGATTGTGATACGCAGGTACTCTTTTCAGCTGTGGGTCGATATGTACGCGCTCATCACACGGGTGTAACGTGCCAGTGGTGTATGCTCGTTCAGTCGGATTCCTAAACAGGAAATTTCCCGCCTTCAGTAGATGGAGGAAGTGGCCCCTGTAGCACCGGAGTATGTGCTGTCTCGTGCACACTTGCCGAGCAAGACCTGCGCTGCCTCCTGCCCTATCGACAGCAGTGTGCGGTTGGTCGTGTTTGATTTATGCCCGTTCAACTCGACAATAGAGCACCCAACTTCCAGTAGGGCCGCCGCGCTCTATTGCTGAGTGGGGGTGGTTCCGCTTTTCTCAAACCTGTGTAGGCTTCTTCAGACTTAGGGAGAGCTTTTTTTACTCTCCTTGTCTTGCTTTCTAACATGGTGTCGCTTGACAGTGTTTTTTCAGTGGTGTGTGGTTCAACCGTCAGGGACAGTGAAGTTGATATGCGATCAGTGTCTGGTTCTCTCACGATAGTTTCCAGCGGGTTTCGCTGCCGTGCCAGACCCTGGTTCTGGTCTTCAACAACCTGAAAGTGTTACGTGGTTTTCCTCATCGGCGCGGGTTAATCCCGTGCAGCGTCTGGCGGGTGACTCAACTCCCACGTAAGCCTGTCTGCTTTTGCTCTATCCTCAGATTGGTAAGGCGCTCCGGATAAATCACCGTGACGTGCCTCTCCAGGTCGCAATGAAAATTCCAGGCCTTCGAGCAGTTTTTGGCGAAGTTTATCCCGACCCTGTCCGCGTCGTGGCTGTAGGTCCAGAGATCGATGATCTCCTCCGGCTTGCTGAGAATGGAGTGTGCAACGGACAGGGTCCGGCCGCCAGTATTGAGCTCTGCGGTGGTACGCATCTCCACAACTCAAAGCAGCTGGAAGTAAGTGAAATTTGACGGCGACATTTTGGGAGTATCTTGTGAGATCTAGGGACGCAGGCTGCCCGTACTGTTGCCGTGAAAGTGGTTTCCTTGCGCGCACTGGGGTGGATCAGGGTTCGTTGGGAGAAGGCTGTCACGGTCATCCGGAAACGTACAGCATCACACGAGACAGAGAGTTCGGCAAGCAGCTCTTAAAGCAGAAATCAGCTGTAAGCCTCCCGTCCGAGTCTTGAGCTCGGTCTTCCAGGAGCGTAAGAGTGGGTGTTGACCTTCTCTCCTGCGAAGGGGACTGGGAATCCGTTGCCTCGTCTCCAGAATGTTTTGGTATCCCCCATATGGTAGCCTCCGCTTGCCCCCCCCGTCTGTCGTTTTCTAGTTTGCTTCTGATGCTAGTGGAAGTA
>NW_027156826.1:2130-2525 GCF_002600585.1 Cystoisospora suis | reverse complement strand
GTACCCTTTGAAGTGCGTGTGTGTCTTCTCGCTTTGCGTTCGCCGCGTTGAAAGAGCTGCGAAAACGTCGCCATCGCAGGTTTTAGAAACGGCCAACGGTTAGAGGGGGAAGTCCGCGAAGAGGGAAGCAGGGAACAGGACTGGTGGTTGACCCCCCTCCGGGCGATACAAATTCCTAGAGTGGCGCAGTGGCGACTCCCGCTTACCCATGGCGTCTTCGTGTATGCACCTCCCATATATGGGTTTCTCTTCGATAAAGCTTGCAACGACGTCGTAGTGGCAAAGAGCGTGTATTGATTTCATGAGCATCTTCAAGTGGTCGATGTGAGCGAACAGGAGACCTAAAAAAGGTGGCAAGTCCGAGGCCGTCCCAGCTGTGTCGTAATACAGATTTC
>NW_027156826.1:0-2086 GCF_002600585.1 Cystoisospora suis | reverse complement strand
GTGCGACGCATTGTGGCAGTGTGCGGCGAACCCGCGACCGAGGCGCGCCGCGAACTGAAAGAGCTCGAGGTATGTGTTGCTTTTGTGGACGTTCGCGAGCTGTGGTCACTTGGACGTTTGTATGTCAGGTTTTCATAGACTGCCGCTGAGCACCTTCGAAGCCTAAGATCGTTATAAAGTGTGCCAGCCTGTCACTCTGCAGGGGGTATTGAAAATTGTGGAGAAGGTCGAGTTGCGTTGATGCAACTTTCGTGCGGGAACTGGAACAGGTTGCCTGTCCCTGGTAGTCTGCGGAGTCCGGAAATACACGCGTTGCCTCTATCCGGCTGGACTTCGCAGCTTCATGTGATACAGCTTGCTGTTTCGCACGTTCCCCGGGGGGAGCCGCTGATTTGTTTTTTGTTTTGTTGGAATACCTCGCATACTGTCTCCAACAGCCATCAAGAATTCTACGGCTACGAGCGAAGGTGTGTGTTTGCTGTGGCTTCCGTCGTGTGTAGCGAATGCCCATATCCTCGCACGATGTTTATAATACTGTAATATTGTGACGCGGGACGGTTAGTTTTTTAGGCCACAGCTACCAGCATGTCCGTGATCCCCGTTCGTTTTCCCCGTGCTCTTTTCGAGTGTGGCCTGCCATGGGACGGGCCTCCACAATCGACTCCGACTCTGTGCGTCACCGCTCAATCCGGCCCACTGCGCTCGGAACCTTCGTTAATCCCGTGCCACTTGCTTGGGCGTCAGCTCTCCTGTCTCCTCGTCTATCCAGGACGCATTAAGTACTTTGACAACGGCTCCTTGTGAAGTCGCGGCCCTGGAGAAGGAAGTTGTTCGCGCCCGGGGGCTGCTGGAAAGTGCAAGCTTGCTGCCTCTTGTTGGGAAGCGCGGTCTACTCAAGCAGGTTGAACAGACGCAGAAAACGCTGGTGAGCTATAGCCGAACATTGCACCGTTGTTTGTCGTGTGAAGACATGCGTGCTGCTGTCTTGCTGGTTTTGGAGACAGAAGTCGCGCTAGGTGTGCAGCAAGGTCTTTGCATGTCCTAGTCCGGTCACGCTGAGATCTGTGCTGGTTGCTGTCTTGTCTTCTCAGCTCGAACTGCAAAAGGCTCGGACGAAGGAGCTTCTGAAAGTGGCCAAGCAACTAGGAGAGGAGCTTGCTGCAACCAGCAAGGACAGCAAGTTCCTTGTGCTTAACCTGCCGCAGCTGCATGGCGACGGCAAGGCTTTGGACGTCGCGGCACAGGTATGTTACGATTGCCGCTACCAGCGGCGGCCGGGACGCGAACAGCGGAGATGTGGTGTCTTACCCAGTTCGACTCTCTTCGCCCTTGACTGTTTTCTGTCGGGCGTCAAGAATCTCGAAATGCGCGCCGGCGGGAGTCGACACAGCGTGTTTTTCTCGGTGGTAGACCTGTTCAATTTTCTCTCGTACTTAGTCGCCGGATAGATAGGAGAGTCTCAGGAAGGCGAAGTGCACGCAGCGCGTAGCCATGATTGCTGAAGAAGTCACTGCACGGACGCAGGCGTGTCACCCGCAGCTTGCAGCACCTGAGCAACTCACTCGCAGCCCCGGTGCCCCTCTGCCTTCTGTACCTGTGCGGAACGAGGACGTTGTATACAGCACACAGCAGTGCTTGTCACACCCATGTTGACCAGGGTTGTCAGGGTTGCTGAACTTTTTGGCATTGTTAGAGTGAAGGCCACGAATGGCGAGTACAGGACTCGCCTGATGTAGTGGACACGGCGACTCTGTCGTAACGTGATCATAAGCGCAACTGTTTCACTTGCTTGAGCCACCTTGCCCGTGTGTTATGTGGAATTCCATTCAGACGCTCCGTCAGGAGGCCCCTAGCCTGCCGTTTCTCCTGATGACTGCAAACGCAACAAGCGGGACTTCAGCAATCGCTGTCGTTCCTCAAAGCGCTTCCTGCCCAGCCAAGCTGGCCGCCAGTGGGTGGGTGAACGCGTGTCTTGAGTCGCTCGGTGGCAAGGGTGGAGGTAAAGGCGAACGAGCAGTCGGAGCTTCAAAAGTCGGCGCAGAAGAAAGGGTTGCTGCTGCTCTCGCGTGTGCCAAACAATTCGCGG
>NW_027156825.1:0-22074 GCF_002600585.1 Cystoisospora suis | reverse complement strand
ATATATATTTCTTTCTCTCTATATATATATATATTTCTTTCTCTCTCTCTATATATATATTTCTTTCTCTCTCTCTCTATATATATTTCTTTCTCTCTCTCTCTCTATCGCCGTAGTAACTATGTACGCCTTTCTACCCACACAAGCCTATCTAGCTTTATACACCATTCCTCCTCCTCCTCCTCCATTTCAGTCATTTCAACTGACTGTACTTTCTTTACATTCGTGAAGACATATCATATAAATACATAGAGAGAGAGAGCGTAGAGGTAAGCGAGCGAATGGCTTGGTCGACGAGTAGATAGGTAGATCGATTCATCGACATGAATAGATAGATAGGTTATAGATAGAGATGCGAAAGATAGATAAGGTAGGATCTCTATAGACAGATAGCCGTGTGTAAGTGATGACAATAGAAGCATGATCATGGGAAGGATACATTTTCAGAGACAGGGAAGCGAAGTCCTCATGGGGAAGAAGATTCATGAAGAATCACAGCCACTGCTTGGGAGATCCTTCCTGTCTTCTTTAAAAAGGATGAGATAGACAAATTTAACTTCCCTCAAGATAACTACTAGGCCTCGCCCTACAGCATTCACGTATACGAAGGAGAGGAGGAAGGCCTCTCCAGTGACACCGGGACTATCGGGAGATACATCGAAATGTTTTCTCCGTAAGGATGGCGTTTGCCTCTGGCGTTATAGCCTCCTCTCCCTAGGCTACGTACATACTCCGTTCAGCATAGATAAATATACGCCAACGTGTCAAGCTAGTAAGAATTCATTCATCTCTCTCTCTCTCTCTCCAAAAGTTGTCCCCTCTTGTTTTCTCCTTTCAAGTCTTTTCGAGAGGCTTCAGAAAAGAGACAGAACCTCTCATGACATGCCTCTTTCTCTAGTCCAACGATCTCCGAAGTATGACTGCATGCATATGGTGCTATCTAGGTACGCATTTCTCTTTGTAGCTATTCCTACCTCACCATTTCTAGTGATCGACATCTCGGCCTTCTTGCACTCCAGATCGATCTATATGTATATACATATATGGCAAAGGGGAAGCACAGGGGCTGGCCGTGGGTGATCTGGAGTGAGACTCCTCCGCAGAGAGATCCCTCACAGGCGAGGTATGTCTTTAGATATAGATAGAAAGATAGACAGATATCTATGTCTGTGAAATCTTCGAGAAGACGAGGAAGTCATCGTCATCACCAAGAGATCGAGCCACTTGATGTTCAAGGTCTGTATCACCGGTTGCTTGAAGAAAAGAGTCTGGTGAAAGATCCTCATAAACCCACCTGTGACCATCATCTACGTGCAGTGTATATACACCGTAGTAACTATCTATGCCTTTCTATATTCTCGGTGTCTCTGTCTCCAACCTAGCCTCTGTGATTATTTTCTGCCGAGATGAGGTACCTCGTCCTCCCGGGGAGGGCTAGACGACTTCTCTCCATGAAGAAAAAAGAAAGTTGCTCCTACTTAAGAAGACACACAGAAAAGCGAGAACCACTGAATCTCCTCTCTCTCTTTCAGTCCCTTTCTTTTCTTACAAAGTTGAGACACAACCTGTTCCTTCTTCAAGAGATGCTTTTCTCCATGCAACGGAAAACTTAACAACAAGCGAAATCTCACACATCCATCCATCCACCTATCTATCCTTAACCTGTCTATCTATCTATCCTTAACCTGTCTATCTATCTATCTCTATGAATGACTTCTCGAAAGAGTTCATTCTCACCATCGTGAGAAACAGAAAGCCAACGGGGGGCAGCACCAAGAAAAAGAAGGAAGCAAGGAAGAAGAAGAGAGAAGAGGAAGACAACGAAGAAGGAAGCCTGTCTTTTCTTCTTCTCCTCCCTTCCCTCCCGGTCCCGTCTTCCATTATTATGATCGTTCTTCTTTCTCTTGGTATGCTTGAAGATCCATCTCTATAGGGTATGAACAGCTATAGATGCATCTCTCTTCGCAAATCACACTACGAAGAAGAACGCTCACCCCCCGACCCCCCCCCACGCATCTCTCCTTCTTCTCTCAAGTCTCGCTCGGCTCTTCATAGCATGATGACTGCTTCGGAAGAAATTCATAAGGAGAATGAATGCATGCAAAGACAAACCAATAGATAAACAAATACTCACTGGATATATAGATACATAACATAGATCTACCAACCTTGGCTCCTTCTTTCGTTTTCTTCTCCTTCTCTTCTTTTCGGAGTGAGAAGAACAACTTCTTCAACAACGAATGAAATAGCACCCCGGGAAATCATTGACCTGGAATGTGTCTCGGTATGACGTGCATGTATCTAAAAAGGATCAATATACATAGATACATACAGAGCTAGCTAGATAGATAGATCGTTAATATACGTATACAAAACGAGAAGATTTGAGCGCACCTCAACAAACTGCATGCAAAGAATCGTCAAACAGGGGGTAAAACAAGTGCACGCAGTGGAAAGAAAGAAATTTACAGTCCCCCTCCGATAAAAGACTCCAGGTTGCGGGCTTTGTATGTATGCTCCGAAGAGCTTCTCCTTCTTCTGGCTCTTGTCGAAGACCAGGACTTTCTTTCGATCCATCCCATAACACAAAGAGAACTGAATTCGAATGGCTATCTAGCAACTAGACAGAGGTCTCTACATTCATCTATGTAGACAGGTCTATCTCTCTATCTATCTCTGTGACAGAATCCAAGAGGAGATCAAACTCCAGAGAAGAAGAGAGAAAGAGAACATGATGCGTCCGTCGTCTTTCCCCCCCTTCTTCGTGATGAAGGGAAGATAGAAACATACCGATTCGCACGCGAGGCTGACATATGGGCACCTGATTACGGAAAGCGGAATAGCATCTACCCATAGAGATGTATACAGACTCAGATATGTATTATACCTATCCTATATGGATGTATATACCTTCTTCTTTTCAAGCCTCTACTCATATACATATAGAGAGAGATACATACATATCTATGTATGTACATATATCTCTCTCTATGCACGGTCTCACTATGTACGGGTGTCTTCTTTCTTCCTTTCTTCTTTCTTTCTTTCTGTCTTTTTCCAAGAGGAGACATCGTCAAGTTGTCCTTTGTTTCAATCATTCATTCATTCCTTAAGATGAGGAAAACTTGCCATCCCCTTGGCTTTTTTGCAGATAGTCCGAATATGACGTGAGATCTCTTGCATACTGCTTAAGAACCTCATGTTCGATCTTGAGATTTTTGAAAGCCTCCTTGGCAATTTGAACTTTCTGTGTAAGAGCTTCATTGGACGTTTTAAGAGATTCCGACGCTTCATGTTCCACACTGATCTTTCCTTCGGCTATTCTTAACCTCTCTAGGAGCAACGCGACCTCGGCTTCTGTATTCTCGAGTCGATTCTTCATCATCGCCTTCTCTGCTAGAGCTTTCTGCTTTTGTGTCTCAGCCTCCATGACTTTTCTCTCCGTGGCAATTCTCGAAGAAGCATTGGGGGGGAGTTGACCATGAGGTGAAGTTCCCCCCCCAGAGAAAAACGAAGCTACAGGTGAGCCTCCTGACAGGCCTTGAGCTGTATGTACACCCGGAGGAGATGATGAAGAAGATAGCGTGGCGCTGCTCCCTCCTCCTCCTCCTGCTGCGCCTGCGACTTCATCTAGAGGGAGAGGTTGCGGAGAAGAGGATGAAGAAGAAGAAAAGAGAGAGCTAAGAAGACTTGCAATTCCTAGATTTGGGACATACGAAGAAGTTGAAGCAGCGGGTCCTGACGCTGATGCTGCTTCAGGCGTTGTATCTGTTGGACTACCTTGATGAGGGAATTCATTAGCGTAGAGAAGTTGTCTCTCGAGCTCATTATTGGACTTTCTTAGCTCCTGAAGAAGAGAATAGAGATCTTCAATGTCATCCCGAATCTTCTTTCCTTCTCTGTATAAATGTTTACTTGTTAAATTCCCCGCGCCCCCCCCTCCCACACCCCCAGTGGAACTGCTGCTACTATTACCACTATGACTATGAGCTCCTCCGCTAGTAAGACTTGAGCTGTTGCTCCCCTGAAACTTCTTTAAGGAGTCCAATCTCATCTTAAGCATCTCCGCAAGTTCAGGCTGTTTCTTTTGTTCTTCTTCATCTTGTACGGCCGCCTCCCCCCCCTTGGTCTTTCCTTCTTTCTTCTCAGCTCCCCCTTCCTTCATGCCTCTGAGAAATCCTCTTCCTAGGAATCTGCTTCCTCGAGAGGACGTTCCTGACGAGGCATGCGAGGTTGCGTTATCGCTATGGACGTCTGTAAGGCTAAGTATTCTCTTTCTTCCTTTCGCGTCGTTCTCTCCTTGAGTCGTTGCTTCTCGTCTTCTATCACGACTGCTTTCTTCTCCTCCTCCTCCTCCATCTCCTCGCCCTGACGAAAAGGACCCATGTGGCTTTCGTTTCTTGAAGAAAACATATCGTAGGACAAGAATGACAAGTATCGCTGTGACAATCGATTTCAGTATCGATTTTAATCGAAGGGAGTTTTGTCTTGCATATCCAGCCAAATCTCCTGCCTTCTTCTGAAATCCTCGCTTCAACCCGGAGAGCTTCCGACGATGAAGATTCTTCTCCTTTTGTACATCTGACTTCGAAGATTTCCCTCTCATTTGAAAATGCAGGGGAAGTCTTCGACGATCTTCACTTGATGAACCGACATCATTCATCGCAGAGGGGGATCTTCCTTTCTTCCTCTTCTTCGTTCTATCTTTATGACGAGCATCATCGTCGTCATCATCTTCTCCTCCTCCTCTCGAGAAAGCTTTATAGGAAAGAACGCCACCGATATCTGGAGGTGGGTCCAACATAACGCCTTTCCCTCCTCCTCCGCCTCTTCCTCGGCCTGGCGATGTATGGTGAAATCTTCTGTCCCCTTCTTCCTCTCCTCCTCTCTGATCAGTCTCTCCGCTTTTCAGCTTGAGCTTCTTTTCATCGAATCTCTTCATAGCAAGAGTAGCAGTGGTCGTAGGATTCTGATTCTGACGATTGTTCCATCCCGTCCACTGAAAGAGAGAAGAGAGACTGAAACTTCTCTTCTTCCCCTTCTTCTCTTCTTCCTCCTGTGAATGAAGTAAAAGGGGGCGATTCAGAGAAAAAGAACGTCTTTGTTTCTCTCTCTCTCTACGGCGTCGGCTAGACCTCATCAAATTATCTAGATCTCTCCCTTGCCTTATGATCGACACAATGGGAGGGTCTTCTACAGTCCCAGCCTTCTCATTCTTCTCTGAGTCACTTTTCTTATTCTCCTTGTTCTTCTTGCTCTTTCTTTCGTTCAGAGCCTCTTTCTCCCGGTGACCGTCTTCGAGAGATGGAGGAGGAGGAACTGTCTCGTCGTCTTCTTTCTTTCCGTCTGGGGAGAAGTTCATGAAAGATGTTGGTAAGGTAGAATGATAAGATCCATCTCCATCTTCCCCTTCTCTCACAACACTCTCTTCCTCTTCTTCAAGATACCGTTCTTTCACTCGAGAGAAAGAAGAAGAAGAAGACTCGTCAGATCTACGAGGTGCCCGAGAAGACCTGGAATGACTCTCCGAATCGATCGCCTCAGCGAACTCAAGTGAAAAGGACAGGGAGACAAGAGAAGGAAAAGAAGAAGAAGAAAGAAAGTGAGACGACGACGACGACGAAGAGGAAGTACGATGCGGTGTATGTACACCTAAATACGGGAGAGGACGTGTGAACAAATACACACTTGACAAGAGAAGAAAGGAAAAAAGCATACAAGGTACAGGAGGGGGAAAGCGGAAAGAAAGAAAGGATGATGATCGATCAAAAGAAAAAGAGGAAGACAAGGACCGTGATGTAAATCGACTTCTATTTTCGAAGTCAATCTGCTCAAAGTCAAAGGAATGTGTCTTAAGCCCTTGTTCGCCTCCCTCTTTCTCTTGCTTCGTCATCAGGGATCGAGGAGATACACCAGACACTGGAGCCATACCATGGAAGATGTTCTCTCTCTTGTTTCTTCCTTCTTTACTTTTGAAATGATTGAAGATGAACAAGGAAAGGAACGAAAGAGAGAGAGAAAGAAGAAAAGATAAAGAAAGAAAGAGATAGGAGAAAGAAGATTCAGTGATCTTCTTCATCATCTCTAGACAACAAGCAAATCCGTTTCTTTCGGTACCTCGGGTTGGTACTGTGGAATCAAAGGACCTTTCTCTTTCTCTTCTCCTCCTCCCTCTCTCTTGTACTTTTGCAGCGAGGACCATGGTCCCGGGCGTGATCATCTTCTTCTTCATTAGCGTTTGAAATAAAAAGAAGAAGGAAGAAGAAAAGTACTATACAGAAAACAGGAGAAATGTCACCCGTCCCCTTCGGGCATTGTCTCTATCTCTTTCAAATCGGAAAAGGGTATCACATACGTGCATGTATCTGTAGGGTGCTTTCTGAAGGGGATCTGCGTCAATGGTCTCCGAGTGTGTTAAGAATCTGGTCAAAAGACGACTGAATCTGCCACTGAACAAAGGGAAGTAAGGAATGAAGACGTCTCCAAGAAGGAGAAGAGGAGGGGGGGAGAACAAAAAGAGAAGAGGAGGAGGAAGAATCGTCCAAGCAGCGACCTTCTTCTTTTAAGAAAGCGACAAACTTCATTCCAGCCATACCAAGAGATAGTAAAGATCTCAAATCAAAAAGAGAGAAAGAAAAAAAGAAAGAAGGACATGGAACACGGTGTGACATGGAGGTCGATCCTGTTCAGAGAAGGAGGAATAGATCCACAAACCCTTCCTTCTTGTTACTTCAGCAGATTCGTTTTAGCTTCTTGACTGCCCTTCTTTCTTCTTTCTTTCCTCGTCTTTTTTTGCCTCCTTAGCACCTCTCATTCAAATTCAGAGAGAGTTGTGTCTTTCTCACCTCTCCTAGCGGTGAGTTCGATGATGTAGTAGGTCACGGGACAGGGTCATTGTAAGAGGGCTGCTAATGAGGGTGGAATGGTGGAAAAGAGAAACAACTGTTTGAAAAGACGGACGAAATGAGAAGATCTTGTGCCTGACGAAAAGGAGATGTTTAGTTAGACATGCTTTCCGTCTTATAAAGCTGAAAGCTTTCAAAGGACGTCGTTTTCCCCGGAGAGGGGACTGGCGGTCTTCCGACCGCAACGCCCGGACTCGCGCCGCCGGACAACGAGCAGAGGGAGTTTCTTGGAATGACGTGTTTCCATTACACGATACTTCTCTCTGTCTCTTTCTTTCTCTCTCCCTTTTCCCTTCACTTGATTCTCGAAAAGAGGACAGCTCTGTACTTCCCTCTCTCTCTTCCTTCTTTCGTCCTTTACTCGGACATCATAAAAGGAACGGAATAGCGGGATAGAGTTCTCCGTGTATCTGCTTTCGGTACTTTCGCAGGAAGGACTCGACACATAGATAGATAGATAGATCCATACATTGCATCATGTACGGGATCTGTTGTACTCTATCATAGCTCGGTCTTCTCTGGAGCTTTCGGTTCATGTAGGGTTCGTTGAAGGAGGGAGACCCTACAGGTTTGTCAGGAAGAGACTGGATCACCCGGCCTTCCTCCCGGTCCATCTGCCCCCGTGACAGTCTTTGACAAGGACAGGAAAAAAATTCAAACTGAACTTTCTCTTGCTGTATGAGTTCAGAAACGATTGCCTTTTCGAAGTGGCCTAGTTCCCTCCATATATAGATACATGTCTGCGCTATGCAATTCTTTTACCTACCTATGCATATATATCCACACCCGTGTTTCTGGCATCGCTAGTCGGCTGTGACTCTCGGTCTTGCGGTGACACACTCGGTTCTCAAAAGCGAAAGAAGAGATTGTGCTGCCATGCACCCTACGGTCGCAACCCTGCGCGTGGGTCCGCAATGCTCCGGCTCGCTACAGTGGCCGTCCTGTTGATCCCAATAGACACACTATAGTGAAACTACCGTGAAAAGGAGACTTATTACAAAGTTTACTGCGCTATGGGACGGCCCGAGATCCCCCTTCGCCCGGGGCGATCGCTGGCTTCCCGCGAAGGGTTGCGGTCTCGCATTTACCAAATGTCGCTGCGCTCGGGGGGAATGGGATAGAGCGGTCATGGGCACTTCCCCTGGCACGGTACTTCTCCCTCAATCCTCAAAATAAAGAGAAACGTACGAATAATGTCCGCTCCGCTCCCTTACCGCCGCCGCTCAACGACCCCCGCCCCGTCGCACGGTCCAGCGCCTCCCCGCGGCCGCCGCCCGCGCGGCTGCGGGCGCCCCTACTCTCGGCCGACTGCCGAATATTGGCCCCCGCCGCATGAGCGCGGTGGCTTCTGCGAATGCCGCCGGCTACTCTATTGCATTAGCGGTAATTAGCCGGCTCGAGTGGATCCTGCGGGGCATGTCAGAGATTCCTTTGCTCAGTCGGGTCCAATGAGTAAGCATATGTTGGATGTAGCTGGCAAACTGGAACTGCGGATTCGCGTCGTCATTGTGTGCCTCAGCTGGTGCCCATTGCCACAGATACCACGACGGACTGAGAACATTCTTTGCGGTACTCTTATGCCTGGCTAGCTAGCTACTGCTACTACTAACGACCCCCAGTATTCCGGCTATCCTTCCCTTGTCGCACATTAGGCGAAGCCTGTATGGCGGGATGCCCGCCCGGCCTCGTGACGGTTCGCCATTTCCGCAGAGGCTGAAATGGGAGGAGAACAGGTACCCTCCGAGGAAGAAGAACACATTAAGAGGAGCTTAGATGGAAGCAAACAGGAGTTCACGAATCATCTTCAAGGCTGTGATGACTTCAAAACGCCACTGCCAGGTGAGAAAGTTTCTTTGACGAAAAGGAGAGGAAGAAAAAAGTAGTACACCACCCGCTCGTCGCGGTACGCCGCGTTATTGTCGGGAGAATGAGAGGAAGAAGGGATAAAAATGATCGCACCATTGTCTGCTCGATGCTTTTCCTCTTCTTTCTCAAGTTTTCCTGGTGTCCACGTATTTGAAAGCAGGGTTCCAGCCGAGCTTAAGACAAGAGGAATCTGGAGGAAAGCTCCTGAGAACGAAGCATCATACTCAACAAGAGAAGTGTTTCTGACAGGCAGGTGTCAGTCGGTTTGCGAGGTGTCACGGGAGCTAAGATCACACACTCCTGTCTGGTGCTTTTTCCTTCCGTCATCGGGATTAACTTCACGAGAAGACGACTAAAGAAGGAAAGACATGCAAAAGGAATTCTACCTACTGACAAACGCGGAAGAATCCCTGCCGTATTGTCGATTGCCGTCGTCACATATTCGGAGAATTCGAGTGACCATTGAATTGCCTCCCTCGACTCCTATCCTCATTTTCTGTGTCTATTTACCCAGGAGGAAGAGTGGTACTGGTACCTTGTCCGTTGTGATGAAGGTTGCTGAGAGCATCTCTGAAAGCTCAAGAGTGACGTTCTCTTTTCCCTTGTGGCCGTGACAAGGAAAAGGAAGTCGTAGACGATAGCAAAGAAGGAAGTTTTGTTTCGATGCCACGGTGGGTGATCGGCCCAACATGCATGCATGCGTCACCATCGTTTTTCCTTCAGCCGGAGAACCGACGAAAGAGAAGGCTACACACATCTCCTTTCTTCAATTGTTCCTAGTTGCCCTTTGACAGGAAGTGTCGTGTCCAAAAAAAAGGGGTGGGGGAAAAAGTCTGTTTTATAATGGCGGTTTTCCGGTCTCCAAGAGGCATCTTCAAATGGAGAAGAAGATCGATGATGAAAGCGATGCACGAACTGGCAGCTCTCAGCCAGCACTCTACACACGAGAGAAGGTTGCTCAGGGGGATGTGAAAGGGACAGAAGCGTATGTTTCAAGCGAGCTCGATTTCTTTCTTCACAAAAGAAGATGGTCTTCTTAGAACTAAGTGAACAGGTAGAATAACGACAGAGACAGAAAGACGACGACAAGATCTTTCTGCTGGTACGTGGCTAGCTGGGCGGACTTCCCCGTGTGGACAAGAGCTATGCCTCTTACTGAGGAAGTACAAGGGAGGAAGCAAAGAGGAGAGAGAGAGGCAGAGATCTCTCGTTCTTCTGCACCTCGGTCTTTTCGTCAGATGAAAGACAGACTGTAGAGAGGCTGTCTTCTTCTTGAGTTATCATAGCCATGCTAATCACATCCATCCATGCAACAAAGAAGGTAACCATTCAGCATACACCTTACACACCTGCAGACGTATCCAGACACGTGTCTGTCCATACATACATACACCTAGATATGTGCGTACATAGAGATATAATGAGCCAGAGATAGATATATAGAAATGTATCCATCTCCATCTATCTCTTTTCTGTTCTCCATGCAAGGAATCTGATTCTTCCCTCTCAGTTTTCTTCTTCTTTAGGGTCTTCGCTACCATCAGGAGGTAGACAACATTTTTCATCGGCATAGCCTTCCCTCTTGGGGAGAAGATGACATACCAGCCAGAGATCTTGAGTTCTTTAAGTAACCGTCCGTCCGGGTAGGACTGAAGTGATAGCAAGACAGCCTGAGATTTGTCACACTTCTCTTCACCCTGTCGGCTATTATCTGTCTTTAGAAAAAAAAGTAGGAGGGAAAGAAAAGATTTCTTGGGTCATCTAAACTTGGACTAGCTATGATGAAGAAACCGAGAAACGCGACCCCTACTGCTATCTCTTCGTCAACAACTCCTCCCTCTTCTTCTTCTCTGAAGATGTATAGAAAAGCTTTGGCTATAAGAAGAAGCAGCAGGAAGAAGTTTTATGGAGAGAATGAAGAAGAAAAGAAAGAAAGAGACGCAAGAAAGGAAGATAAGACGACCACAAAGACCTTCTTGAAAGAAGAGAAGACGCACATACCTGCTTCAAAGAAACTTCATCCGCCCAGCAGTTGCCCGAGTACTTCTTCTTCTCTTATTCCCCCACTTTCTTCTCGTGAACAAGGAGCAGATGAAAAGAACTTTTCAAACGGCCATGGACGCTTCAAAGAAACACTTCAAACAAAGACATCTCCCAGCCACCAAAAAAGCTTTATGAGAACAAAGAAAGAAGAAAGAAGAACAGCACCCCCGCAGTGGACTCCTACTTGTCTTCATCATCCTTATTCTAATCCCACTGCTACTGCTCTTTCTATTGCCATTTCTGGGACTCCCTCTAAAACTTTCATCCATCCGAAAAGAAAAGAAGAACACGGAGAGCAAGACTTCTCCTTCTCATCTTCTTGGAAAAGCTCCCGTGTGACTTCCCCTTCAGAAAAGAATGCCTCTACTACTCATTCTTCTTCTTGCTTCCCTTCATCATCTTCTTCTTCTTCATCTTCTTCCTCTTTCTCTTCTTTATCGATGTCCTGTGAGCCGCAGGAAGCTACAAATCTCCATGATGAAGATGAAAAGGAAGAGCGTCCTTGTTCTCCTACATGTCTAGATGCCATCCTCGCGAAAGAATCGAGGACGAAAAGCACCCCAGGAGAAAAGCAAGAAAAGGAAAGAAAAAGAGATCTGGATGATGAAAAGAACAAGCCTCGGCAACCCAATTCCAAAAGGAGCCATTACCTCCCCCAGTCTAGAAAAATCAAGAAGAAGCTCAAAGATGCATCACTCCTCGACGCAACAAGAACTCACACAGAAAGTCAAGAGGAGACAAATGAAGAAGAAGATGAAGAGGAGACGAGTCAACAAGAAGAAAAGAACTTAGATGAACTGACAAGAATCATGTTAGAAGAGATCTCTGATAGATCGAACTGGACAGGTCTTATATCGAAGGCTCTGGAAGAGGGGAGATCGACATTACCTCGCTCTTATCCTCGGGAGTTCAAGTCTTCCCAGTATCGCCGGATCTTTTCTTCTCTTCCTATGTCTTTACCTTTACTCGAAATGATCGAGGAAACCGAAAGTCTTCTGAAACAAGCTCTCGATCCTCTCTTAACGTGTCAACACACTCTCCATGCATGCCAGGAGTGCGAAGTTCCACCTGATGATCTTCGACTCCCCGAAGATCTACTCCCTCACGTGTAAGAAGAAATATCATCGTAGAAAGAAAGAATGAAAGGGCTAAAGAAATAAAGAATTGAAAGGCAAGAGAGAAAGATAAAAACATGGGGAGCTTTACTTATTGCCTTTATCTTCAAGGACTCTCACTGGGCTGTTCGGTCGTGAAGAAAAGGAAGAGATATGACCACGGCGTAAGGAGATGAATGTATGAGAGCATCCAGAAGACTGAAGGAGTGTACATACACCTAGAGGGATGAGCGACTTGGATGGAAAAGACCTAGAAGAAAACTGGAATGTAAGAGAACTTCAAATTAAATGATAGAGAGAAATCAGATTCTTCTCCTTTTTCTACAGATACAGTTACTACTGTGACGACAGTGAAATGTAGTCCTACTGCTTTTCTTCTTCTTCGCATCGTTGTTCCACTCCTTCTTCTCTTTTTATCTGTTGCTTGTTTCTTTCTGACTCTGTCCATCTTCTCTGTGTAGATCTAACTCTCCATCGTCTTCTCCTCCATCGCATCTCCGTGGAGTATATCGGCGATACCTCTGGTGTTGCAGAGAGAAGAGAGTGAAACTTCTACATGTGCTAGAGAAAAGAGAAAAAATGCTGAAAGCCTACTATGAAGAATCTATTCAAAAAGGAGAAGAAGAGATCTCAAGTGCATGCAAGAAACATGATGAAAGCGATAAGGAGGAAAAACGGATGACCTCGGCTAGAGCTTCATCTCACTCCCACAGATCAACTACAGACTGTTCAGAACTGCAGGCAAAACTGAGACCTCAGACCTTTGATAGAAGCGGAGGATTCATGATGAAAGGAAGGACACATGAAGAAAACATTCATGCAACAAATAAACTTCGATTACTCGGTGAAAGGAGTAACCACGTAAGTTTCTGTCTTTCTGGCTTTGCCATACATCTCTCTCCGGATATATTTGCCTACACAGACATACGTAGCAACTACGTAGAAAAGGCTCTTATTCAGTGCTACAAACTCTTTCTCGTGTTTGAAGCGTCTTCCGTTTCGTTAAAAGGGGCGAAATGGGGTGAGTTTTCCTATATCACGTTATCTTTCTCCCGGTGTGTGGGAAGACTGAAAGCATGACAGAACATGAAAATTGTGACAGAGCTAGACAGGAAAGGAAGGTATGGTTGTCGGCTGTATGTACACTTGAATGCAGCTGTCGGTGGTATGTACACATTCAGGCAGCTATCGAGTGTATATTCACCGCGACAAATTTGTCTGGTGTATGTACTCATCCCGTACGTATATACCAGTTGTGGGGCGTAGATACACCCGAGTACGGTTATCGAGTGTAACTACACCTGAAAAGGGTTATCCGGTGAATGTTTACCCAATTTAACCCCGTGGTGAATACACATCTCATTTTCCTTGGTAAATACACCTCAGCTTGTTTCACCTGTCTACATCTTCGTCAATCAGTTATTCCTGCGCATGTACTCCTTAGTCTATTCTTCCGGTGTACGTACACTACAAACCCTTGTTCCGGTGTACGTACACCACAAACCGTTTTTCCGGTGTATACACGCCTCCACTTGTTTTACCGATGTATCCATACCTCAGTTGAGTTTCCGGTATATGTACATCTCATATCATTTTTCCGATGTATGTACACTGCAACTCATCTCTCCGGTGTATGCACACCTCAGTTTATTTTGCCGGTGTATATACACCTCCATTTGTTTCTCCTGTGTAAATACACCTCAATTTGATTTTCCAGTGTGTATTCTCCTCAGTTTACTTTTTTGGTGTATTTATGCCCCTCGACGTGGTTTTCGGGTGTACGTGCACCTCAGTTCGCTTGTCTAGCGCACGTACCCTCCAGTGTATCACTCAAGTGTATATACACCCCGTCATGTGTATTCCCACAGGTCAGAGCAGAAAGGGAAATGCGACAGAGAAGAGTAAAAGAATTGCAGAAACGTCAGGAAATTTCCTCCTGCGCTCATCTCGAAGGAGACAGGCAAGCAGGAAGAAAACCATACCCTCAGGATTGCTTCATCCCTTCTTCTGGCATCTCATCCTCTTCATCAGCTCGAAATCTCCACCGAGTAGAAAAATCCTCTCTTCACGGCCATCATCGAAATGAAGAAGATTCTTCATCTCTGCATGACGGGACAAAAGAAAAGTATGTAAAATAAAGGGGGATCAGGTTGTCGAGTCACTTCCCCGCCCGTCACAAAAGCAGAGATCCTCTCTGAGTAAGAGGAGCAAGTCGCTTCACAAATCATAGGCTACGATAGCTTGTTAGGAGAAAAGAAAGCAAGGCATAGGCCAGGGAGAAAGAATAATAGGGACAGGCTAGCAGCCTTAATGTTGTTGAGTATTCACTGAAACAAAGATCACACGTAAATTATAGATCCGCGAGAGAGGAACAGTCAGTGGGTGTCTTTCCATAGACACGATCTATCCCTGTAGCTATTTATTTCAAGCCGTAAGTGGAAATTAGAAGATGGGGCTGTGAGGTTTCATGTATATATGCGCATACATACCTGCTCTATGTTAAGACACCTGGACGTGTGATATGGAGATGATAGGAAGACGCGTGTTTATGTATGTATAGTCTTCATATATACAGGCATAGGATGGGTGTCGTTGTCTCAGCTGGCTGCTTCACATAGACTACGTGTACATTCCGAGAAAGCCTTCCACCAGTTCGGCTCTGCCCTAGAAAACTATCTACGACTTCTCTCTCTCGCCTTCGATGATCGACCGAGAGATCTTGAAAGAGAAATGAGTGCTATCGCTTGACTCTCAACGAAACAGAGCTAAAGAAAGACAGAGATGTATATCTATCTCTCTGTCTGTATCTCTGTATGCATGTAGGTTTAGAGGTGAAGAGGATCAAGGGGGCAACTGCATGTGTTTGTAGCTGCACGTGATTAGGGGTACATAGAGATACTTGTGAGAAGGGTAGCAGATACACAGATAGAAGACGGGCAGAGAGAAAGGAGGTACGCAAGAAATTTGCTGTGTTCTTTCTTTTGGCTTTCGTTTTTTCCCTGTGCTATCTTCTCTTCTTTCCCAATATAAGCCGAGGGAAGAAGCTAGGAAGAACTATATCACAGCCAGCGATCGGAGTTTCATCAAGAAAAGACCCTTCTAAGAAGACAACCTCTCTTGTCTATCCTTCTAATGACTAGCTCAAAGACGGGAAGTCTCTAACAGCTGTGGTGATATACGAACACCACGATGAACGGCTGAAAGACTCTTTCCTTCTCTCTCTATTCCTTGGGAGGGAGAAAGTGTGAAGAGAGAATGAAGAACAAAGAAAGACAATGAGAGAAGGTTGACAAGGAGAGAAGAACAAGCAGAGAAAGAAACAGAGACCTCCTCTTTTTTCTTATTCCATGTGAGAGCCATCTCCCATCACTAGCACAGATGTCTCTCTCTCTCTACGATGTAAGTGTACGTACACCCTGTATGTGCCTAGGTAAAGATCTTCTTTCCTTTCTCGGACACTATACCTCTTTTGAAAAGACTTCTATTTGAGCTGTAGTCTCGGGAAGTGTGAGTGTCGAGTAAGACGAATCTTAATGAAGATGTTTCAGGAAAAAGAAAAGAAAAGGAGATAGCAGCACACTAACTTGGGTGAGAGGAGAGTCGTCTTCATGAACTTTCTTTCCTGCAGTAGGACTGCATAAAAGAAGACGAAAGAATGAGGAACCAAAGAAGAAAAACATAGCTTGGCTGTTTGATAGTCCTCTCTGCAGTGTATATACACCTGGTAGTTCGCTGCCCTCTCAACACCGTGCTCCTCTGTATGATGATGATGACGATGCTCGGATCACCTCATCACATCCAGTGAACACACAGCTCTCTCTGTTCTGAACAAGAGAGCTTCCTTCCTTCCTTTTTGCCAAAGACAACAGAAGAATCTAATTTTCTCACGAGTAAGATATCCGGATAGCGACCTTCCTCTCTGCAACGATGTCTACACTCTTCTACCACTTTCTCCACGAGCAACTACGAATGCCCCTGTTTCCTTCCTACCCCTCACGTCTGCAGTGTGTTCTTTTCAGCTCTCATTTTAATCAAATCATGTACGTTTCCTACCTATCCATCTTCTATCTAAACATCTCTCTTCGACTCGTCTTTCCCTACCAACTCTTCCTCTTACTTCAACTTGAACTGAAGGGGAGAACCTATCGTACAAAACTCGCTTTCTGGGATAAAAGTTCGCTTCTTTTCACAGATTCTTCTCATTCTCTCTTCTTCTAGTTAACCCCCCATTCTTTCTTTCTCTTTTCTTTGAGTTGGACCCAAAGCGGTTTTCTTTCTTTCTTTCTTCCTTCTTCTCTCGACCACACACCGACAAGAAGCGGAGTCAGCCAGAGAGGGGATAGAGCTAGATGAGAATCTTGATAGAGAAAAGAGACGGTGATGCCAAGAGGAATCGACTCAAGTTTTTGTTGAAGTGAAAAGAAAAAGAAAAGAAGAACGCTTCCTTTCTTTCTTTTCTCTTCACGTCTCCAGGTGGATAGCAACGGTAGTAGCGCTGGCGAGCGAAGAGAAACGAACGTCTCTTTCCCTCTTCCTTCTCTTCTGTTAACTCGCTCTCCCTTCTGACAAAGAGCACTTACCGAACTAGCGACCCAACACGAACGAAAGAAAGCGTTTAGAGAGAGAAAGGGAGATAGAAAAATAAAGAAAAAAGGAGAAGGTAAAAGAAAGAAGTTTCTCATTAGAAGGGAACATCCTGCGCGGTGCCCGTTGGCGCTCTTCACGGGAGAGAAGAGAAGAGTCAGTGAGGAAGGGTAAGTAAGCTATGGCTGCTTGCTGAATTTGTTCGCAGCATCATCACAAGTCCTTTCAAAGCCTTTTTCCTTTCTTTCTTCTTTCTTGTACGGAAAGAAAGTACGCTTTCTTTTCGTTCTTTACGGGATGAGTTTGCGCCAGTTTCTAGAGAGAATGGAGTCATCCGTCGCTCTCCCCCAGGAGAGAGAGGAACAGAGAAAGCGCGTGTGGAAGAGAAGGTAGCGAAGTTTCTTTTTCCATGCTTTCTTTCTTTCTTTTTCCATAATATGAACCTGAATGAAGTAAACAACGCCTAGGCTAGGCTTTGGCGAGCTTTGTCCTTCCGTTTTCCGTCGTTTTCTCTTCTTTTTCGTCTTTACCTCTCAGATATCAAAGGCGTTTCCCGCAGAGCAGATTTCTTTCTTGCTTTCTTCTTTTCTCTTGAAGATCGCTTTGCTACGCTTCACAGGAAGAAAGGAAAGGGGCGACGACTCGTTATGTAGCGGGGTGTGAGTTGTCCTTCATGAAACAAGCAAAGTTTGGTCATTTCGTGTGAGAGGCCCGTGGCTGAGAAAGAAGAAAAGAAAGAGAAGAAAAGAATGAAGGATAGAACTCATCACTTCTCCCTTCCTCTCGATTTTTCATGGACACGTCTTCCCTATCATGAGGTTTCTCTTTTCTTCCAACGAGTGATCCGTAGCAAATTCCTTTTCTCTTTTTTTCTCCCTCTCTTTCTCTTGTTTCTCGTATCGTCTTGTCTCATTCACAAACCTAACTAACTAGTACCCCATCCCTCTCCTTGTTTGAAAAGCCTCTTTCTTCTTCTCTTTCCGAGGTAACACATACATTTGTACAGAGGAAATGCAGAGAGAGAGAGAGATAGATAGAAAGGATGTCTTCGATGTGCTAGATGTCTACGAAGAACTAGAAGGATGGATCAACAGACGCCCGCATGTCGTTGTTGATCTGAGATATCACCCCGGACAGAAGAAGACATCTTCTTTCTTTCTTCATTCCTTAACAGAGGAGGTTCGTCTAACAGAGAAGGATGTCTGGAGGACTTTCATTCTAGAAAACAGAAGGGCGACAGGAAGAGTCGCAAGAGTGAAGAGGCTTGTCATCCCTTTCATCGTTAGCAAGATACCTTACGGCCAAAGAGATCATAAGAAAGATTCTTGCTTGTCTCGATCACTCGTTCATGAGGTCGCGCTAGTCTATTTTGTCCTTCTACTTCTTTTTCTCTGTCAATGAAGGAAGAAGACGAAGCACTGAAACATCAAAAGAAGAGATTAGGCCAAGTTTCTCTATACATCTTCTACAGTAGCAAGAAGACTAGTAAGAAGAATCTTCTCTATCCCTCTCTGTGTCTCTCTGACGTCTCGGAGAAGAGCTTCCTTTACGTCTTGAGAGAATCTATTTCTTCATAGAGAGAGAGAAAAGAATTGTCTTCGTTCTTCTTTTTCTTTTCACGTACTTATCTCACACTACAGCGGCAATAGAAGAGCACTCGTAGTAGGAGCGAGGGTGGTGGGTAGAATTCATCCTCAAGCTTCTTTGGGGGATTGACAAGGTTCGTTGGTCTTCATTCTTTCTTCCTTCTCTTGTCATTCTTCTCTCTCGGTTTTGCTGTGAAGAGCGCGTGACAGTTGAGAGAGCTTTCTACTGGGGTGTCTGTCTCTTCTCTCATTCTCTTCATGGGATCAAGATGGAAAAAGAGTGTGTCTGTACATACGTGCAACACGAAGAAGAGCTCGAGCAGACCAAGAAGAAGAAAGAGAAGAAGAAGCAGACGCTGAAAGAGCAGATATCTTCTTCCTCCTCGTCCTATATTTCTTCCTCTTCGTCGTTGTCCCCTTCATCATCGTGGAGAAACTCTCTGAAGAAAAGATCCGAAGGGCTGATGAGATGGCAAGATAAGAAAGAAGAACAAGAAGATCTTCCTCTTCCTGCGTTGGTCCTAAGACTTTCGTCTTCTCAAGATAAGGAAAACGAACTTTCTATTTCTTCTTCTTCTTCTTCCTTAGCTTCACAATTCCCTTCATCGCCGGTTCTCCCTTCTCTTTCGCTCTCGCGGAAAGACTCTCAAGAGAAAAAGACAGAAGAAGAAAAGGAAGAGAAGCACAAACAGAATGATAACGTTTTGATAGATCAGCAGAAGAAGAATTACGCGGTCAACATGATAGCAGATCAGTCGATCACCTCCCTCGTTTCTTCTTCTTCTTCATCCAATTCTTGTCCTTCTCTTTCTTCTTCTTCTTTCCCTTCTTCCTCTTCTTCATCGTCTTGCTGTCCTAGTTACCATACAAGTAGAAGCACATCGTGTGAGAATATCCCTCCTTCTTCTTCTTATCCTCCTCTTCCTTGTTCTCTCTCTTGTCCTAGCGGTGATAGTGAGCTTGGATGCTGTCCTGCCTCACGGCCTTCCACAGGAGAGAAGAAAGAAAGACTTTCTTTGTCTGAAGAAGAGAAAGAAGAGAGAAGAGAAGATGGCGAAAGAGAGAAGAAGAAGCACGACTTACCGGCGGTCGCTCCTGATCAGAGTGAGTTAGAGGAGAAGAAAGAGCGGAAGAAGAAAGACTTCGAGATAGAGCATCTGAAAGAACAAGGAATAGGCAGAAATGAAGAAGAAGAAAGACGCACTATAGATCAACAGACACTTCAGCATGAAGAGGCGTCATCTCGTGTTCCTTCTCAAGAAGTGAGTCGTTTCTTATCAGTTGAAGAAGAGGGCTCACCTAGTGACAAGGAAGAAGAAGAAATAGAGAAGAAGGAAGGAAGCTTGTTTAATGATAAGAGCGACGATATTCTTCTTGGGAAGGCGAGAGGAGAAGGGGGGGAGAAGGAAGAGGAAGAAGAAGAAGAACCGACAACGGCTATCACAGTGATTGCACTTCATCATTATCATCATGGCCATCAGAGTAAAGTTTCTTCTCTCAGTTGTGCCTCTTCAGGTGTCTGTACACCACAAGGGGAAGAGCCTGAAGGAGACATGGAGACAGGAGACAGAAAGATGAAAGATCTCGAACAGACGACACCTCAGCACGACGACGCCACGAAGCCCCGAGGAGAAGATGAAAAGAAAGAGGGAGAGAGGGAAAGACAGATGAAAGATGTTGAAGGAGAGATGAATGCTGATAGAAAGAAGAAAGAAGATTCAACTGAAGAAGAGGTTCAAGAAGAAGAAGAAGAGAAGAAGAAGACTGGCATGGATGAGGGACACCAGCAAGGGGGTAGAGCGATGAATGAAGAGAGACACGAAGATCATTCCCAGATTCAAAAAGAGAAAGACAGAGATGAACAAGAAGAAGAAGAAGCAGACGAAGAGAGAAGAAACAAAGGGAGAAGAGTTCAAGAACTTCTGTCCTCGACGACCCAAGTGATGATGCAGCGACTTCAGATTCTCAAAGAAAGTCTCATCACTCGGGAAGAGATGATTGAGGCGTTGATAGCTCGGTGTCGAGAAAGAGAAGAAGAACTGAAGTTTCTAAAAGAACTTTTTCCTGCTATTATGAGCGAGAATCTCAACTTACGTGAGGAGCTCTTTCATACGAAGAGAAGTCTCTCCAACGCAAATCTCCTCTTGAAGTCGAACCCCCGAAGAAGAGGAGAAAGATATGGAGAGAAAGACAAGAAAGAAAACATGAATTACCAGCCTCTCCCACCGTCTCAGCAGATCCCTTTTCTTCGTCTTCCCCTGTCTCCCTCACATAAGCAAAGAAGCGAAGCAGACGATGAGAATGAGCGTCACAGTCAAGAAAGCACTAGTAGAACTGCGTATCATCTCGGGGCTAGGTGCAACAAAGGGAAAGGAATGGGAGAAGAGAAAGCAGAAGAAGAGGAAGACTATGACAAGACGGCTTGCTGCATTGTGAATCTAGATGAAGAAGAAGATGAAGATGAGGAGGAAATGGAGAGAAGAGGAGGATTTGAAGAAGTAGGAGACTCCTCCTTTTCATTCGGGGAAGTCGAGTATGAGAGTGCAGTCGACTTTGTAAGAGAAAGAGAACAAGGAGAACAAGAAGAGAGAAAGAAAAGAATGAAGAAGACAAGAAAGAAGAGAAGAAGGAAACGAATCATCAGTCCAGAGAGTCAGTGGTGGGGTATCGATGAAGGAGTCATAGAAGAAGAAGAAGAGGAAGAAGAAGAGGAAGAGGATAGACGAATGAGAAAGATAGATATCACCCCGTTGATGGTCGATAAGAGCAGCCAGACAGACATCTCTTTTCCTCATTCACATCAGACACATCATGTCTCTTTTGATCTCTCAAATTCTCAACGAAAAAGAACTTCTTCTTCTCCTCTACCTCATCAATATCCATCTTCTTCTTCTTCATCTTCTTCTCTTGGTCATGATCCCCATCCGGCGCTATGTTGTTCTCCTTCTTATGTTCTTCCTTCACCTCGATGTTCCTCTTCTTCTCTTCTCAAGCCTTCTGCGTATGCGACCTTTATCCGGTGGAAGTACAGAGAAAAGAGAAGAGAAAGAAAAGAAGGATGGAGAAAAAGAGGTAGCCGAGGACTCACGTCTTCGATAGACGACGCTTCTTCTTCTTCTTCTCCTCTTCATGTTGTGAATGCTTGTGAATACATTCATCCCGTCCATTTATCTCCTCTCTGTCTTCTTTTGAGAGGAACCTTAAGAAGAAGAAGAAAACTCCAAGATGAAAGAGATGTCTTGAAGAAGATTAATATCCTCTCAACTCCTCCCAGTGGAACAGTCGCTTCTATGCACCAATCTCCTTGTTCTCCTCGTTCATCTCCAGCATTCTCGTCTGTCCGTCTTCCTTCTTGTTCCTCCTTTCTTGACGAGGAGAAGAACGACGAGCAGTGGATATCGCAGTGGTTAAGATTGCAGTTTAAGAGCGAATTTTGCTTAACTCCTCCTGAGAGCTTGAGCCGAGATGTCTCCCTAGTGAATACGACCTCTCACACAACTTCTCACTTCTCCCCTCTATCCAATTCTCTCTCTGACTCTGCTTCTTTTTCTTCTTCTCAAGGACACTATGGGTATCAAGAAGATAAAAGCAGTCTGTGTATTGGGGAGGTGTATCATCGAGATGTGGATAGAAACTATCGATTCACTAGTCGCGGCGGTTCCTTTGAGAGAGATGGAGAGCAAGAAGAAGAAGAAGAACAAGGCCGCGAGACCGAAGGCCCACTTGGCGCTGAAGAAGACAGAGATACAAAGAGGGAAACGGACATGAAGAGAGAAGAGAGACAAAGCAACACAGAGAAACAGAGAGTGTCAGAAGAAAGAGATCCTCGAGAGAGATCTTCAATAAGAAAAAGACTTTCACCATCTGCACTTATTGGCTCGAAGATCTGTTGGTGGTGGGTTTTTCTTCTCAATCCTTCAGGCTTCTAGACATGAGAAAAAGAGGATACTTTGAAGAAGAGAGAACAAGAAGAAA
>NW_027156824.1:0-1277 GCF_002600585.1 Cystoisospora suis | reverse complement strand
GAGGGAAGGAATGAATGAATGATAGAGGCATCTATCTGTCTTTAATCTATCTTTAATCTATCTTTGATCTATCTTTGATCTATCTTTGATTTATCTATATGTCTATATGTATGTATGTGTATCTACTCAATCGATCAAGCCCCTGAGAGACAGGGAGACAGAGACAGCATCGATACACTCCATGACCGCACGTACTTCACGTTCCATCACACACTGCTTGAATTCTTTCTTCTTCTTTCTCTCTCCATCTCTTCTTTTCCTCTCTCTCTGTCTCTCTCCCACTTTTTCTTTCTTTCATTCTCCTTCTTGGTCTTTTGTTTTGCGCAGGTTTATTTTCTCCAGAAGAGAATTTCGAGTTAACAGGGGTGGAGATGTGGAGCTTCACAATTCGCTGGCAATCTTCTTCTTCTTCTTCCTCTTCTTCTTCTCTTCATTCATCTCTTGGAGAGTTCTTTCTCCCTACGGCGGTCTCCTCTGTCTTTTCAGCAGGTATAGAGAGTGGCGAACTTCGCTTAGGAGAGGAGAAGGGAGGATCTCCGTCTATAGGATCGATAAGGGCGCAGGGATCAGAATCGACGATGGTCTCGTCCACTCCTTATCCATCTAGCTATCAGCCTCCATACACTTCTGCTTCTTCCTCGAAACTAGGCATGACAGGTGGAGAGAGAGGAGTAGGGACAGGAGCACCTGTAGTAGGAGCAGGAGAGAAAGAAGAGAAAGAATGGACCTTACTTCATCTGGGACTTCCTAATCGAAAAGAAGCCCTGGATTGGTATGTCTGTCTCTCTCATACATGCTGGCGAGGTGAAGAGAAAGAAAGAAAGAGAGAGGGAGATAAATGGAGAGATTGATATTATTCTCTCTCTCTCTCTTTCTTTTCTTTTCTTCGATCAGTCGTAGAATGGTAAAGGTTTGTATCAAAATCGATCTGTGCTACTTTTGCCAAAGAGATTCAGATAGACGCTCTAGATCCATTCAAGAGAGACAAGGAGCTAGATTGGCTGCAGATGAAGAGACTAAAGATAGATAGATTGAAGATAGATAAAGTCAAGATAGATAGATTGAAGATAGATAAAGTCCAGATAGATAGATTGAAGATAGATAAAGTTTCGTGTGTGTATGATGACTGTCTGTATGTACACCTGACCCTATCCCTCCACATCCTTCGTATCTTTCCTCGTTTGTTTCTCTTTCCGTTTTCTTCTTCTATCTTTCTTTCTTTCTTTTTCATTTTACTTCTCTTTCTCGTTCCGCGTTCGCCAGTGTATCGATCTATC
>NW_027156823.1:0-485 GCF_002600585.1 Cystoisospora suis | reverse complement strand
CATCTTTTGCTGGATACCCAAGCTCTTACACATACAACGCCTTGTCGGCACGCTCTTACCTCCTAGTCATGAGAGTTCAAATCGCTGTTAGAGATTTCTCAGTTCCACAAGCTCCGGTTGGCTCCAGTCACCACCACCTGATGTGATTGGCATCACGTACATGTCCGGCACAAGTCACACGAAGAAACGAAAGCATGGTCTCGAAACACTGCCACATGTCAGAGCATCGGAACTGCCGCGGACTGAGGACACTCGTGCCCCTGATTATCCGTAGTCTGCCGCTCTCCGTCCACGATCGGTTCTCCTCTCCATTTGAGTCCGACAGTCTCTGCCGTTGCATCCAGCCGACTGCTCGTCGACACGCTTTTCTGCAGTCGACGCCTCCCTCATGGCTCAGAGCTTCGTCCTCTGGCAGAACGGTCCACCGGACGTGACCCGTTGTGAGGCCGCTCCATTGCACTTTGTGCGGGTGTTCTATCTCATGT
>NW_027156822.1:0-336 GCF_002600585.1 Cystoisospora suis | reverse complement strand
CCGCCGCGTGGTGGTCGTTGCATATTCCAGTCGTAGGTCTCGAGGTCCCGTCTGCGGGTGGCTGCCGTTTTATCGCTTCCAGGTCCTTGTAGTAACGTTTGCCGATGCTGTCTGGAGGCGGCCCGGTTGCCTGTGCGGCCTCCTGGGCGCTAGTTCCTTTACATACGCTCTTGGATCGTGCAGTCCCGACGGGATCTATGGGTCGCCTTGCTTTGCTAGAGGTTCTGGGGTCTTTAGATCGTTACGTTTGGGCTTTGATAACTTTGTCCGTCTTCCTCGTTTCCTGTTGCGGTCCAAGGCGGTCGTGGATTGCCCCTTGGATTGCTTATCTTGCTA
>NW_027156821.1:9556-9720 GCF_002600585.1 Cystoisospora suis | reverse complement strand
AGAAACACAAGTGAAGCTGAATGAATGATATGCAAAACAACGCTAAGAAGAGCTTTCCTTCTACAACAGAAAAGAAGGGAAAGAAAGGGTCAAAATCTCTCTCGCACTCTACACAAGTATCAGAAACACAAGGGATCTATAGCTATGTATGTATGTATGTCTAT
>NW_027156821.1:6984-9425 GCF_002600585.1 Cystoisospora suis | reverse complement strand
TGTATGTATGTATGTATGTCTAGCCTGGACGTCTTGACTTTTCAGTATCCAAAGAAAAGTTCTTTGTCTCGATGCGTTCGAAGATAAAAAAGAAGCTTCTACGGTATGCTTCCTTTCCTTCTCTCTTGTGCTTCAGCAGGTAGGATGGATGTCCGTCAATCGGGACGAAGAACCAAGAAAGAGACAAATTCCTTTCTTTCTTTCTTTCTCCAACAGAGTGGCGATGAAGATTGAAGTCCCCATCCATGTGGAATGCCTTCAACAAGAGCAGACATATCCACCGCCATCCAGCACATCTTCCTCAACATGTACATGTACAGATAGTATAGAGACATGTATATACATAAGTACACACACATACATATACATATGTCTATAGCATACCATATACATATGTCTATACCTCTATCTCTCTGAATGTCTATGTAGTAGATATAAATAAGTAGGCTGACGACTCTTACCTTTTGATGGGGGGTGACCCTACAGCATAGAACGGTGATACATCGGGTACATACAGATAGAAAGAGTTCTTCGATCTCTGGATCAAGCATTTCTTGTAGAGCTTCCCCATCGACAACAAGTGCATGGGGATGTCTCCAGGCTTCTCGTTCTTCTTCTGCTTGGCTCATTTTCTTCTTTTTCTTGTTCCCGGCGTTGTCTCGTCTCGGTTGCCGCGATGACTTCGATGTTGAACTTGAACTTCCTGCCGCGGCAACTCCGTCTCTTGCATTCATTACCAGCGTTGAACTTCCTGGATCTGTCGTTTCCTTTCTCTCTCCTTTTCTCTCTTCTATCTCCAGATACGTTCTTCGCCTACGATAAGCCTCCTGACTACTACTGCTACCCCCCCGAGCTGTCATGACACCTGAAGCATTCTGAGGTGGTTGCGGTGGCGAGAGAAGATTCGGACTTCTTTGATCTCTCTCTCCACCTTTCTCAGAGTCGAAAGCACTCCCGAGGGTTTTCTTTGTCGTTGCAGCGGTCTTCTCTGAAGAAAGAGAGTTCATTCGAGAATTCTGCTCCATAAGACGAGCTCTTAGAAGATACTTATCTCGACTCAAATCGTCCCAGACATACGTCGTCATGTTCATGTCTCTTGTGAGTAAAGACGTCGCAATGCCAATGTTGATGGCTGTCTCCACCTTGTCTCCTGTCAGCATCCACACCTGCAGTCAAGCAGAAAAAAACCAAGAGAAAGGGAGAAATAGATAAAGAGAGACACAAAGAGGAGACAAAGCAAGAGAAAGGGAGGAGAGACAAAGAGATCAAACAAGAGACAGATAGAAAGAGAGAGACAGAAAGAGGTAAAACAAGAAAGAGGGATAGACCGAAGTAGATAGATGGATAGAAAGATAGAGAGAGCCAGACAAGCAGAAGTAGATAGATAGAGTGATAGGAGAAACAGACAAGACAAGACAGAGAGATGGAAAGAAAGAAGAAAGAAAGAGAGATCAGAAGAAAGGGGAGATGTTGGTTTATATAGAGACAAGGATAGATCATACAGTAGAAGAAGGCGAGAAAAATAGGAAAATTGCGCCACGTGAATGAGAACAGACAAGATATACACACAGAGAGAGGGAGACAGGGGAAAGAGGAGGATAGACTGCGGAGAGACACATGCTATGTCACCACCATAGGAACGGAAGTAGATACATACAGAAGACATGGCCACCTAGATGTACATGCATGCACTTATACACATGGATGTATTTATATGATATACCTGGATACGCATACCTATATCGATAGACTTGTAGATAGATGTACAGATGTATATGAAATATACATCAATATAAATATGTACGTATGTATATATATATATCTATGTATAGAGTCCCACCTTCATGCCAGCAGCTCTTAGCTTTTCGATGGTATCTCCTACGCCCTGTTGGAGCTTGTCTTCCACTCCTGTCACACCTTGGAGTTCCAACTGAACCTCGAGCTTCTCTGCTACTCTAAAGAAAGAAAGAAGAAAAGAGAGAAAGAAAAGAAGAGAAAAGACTCTCTGACAAAGGAAGAAAGCCCGACCAATTGAGTGAGTTTCTTTCCGACTCTTACGGTATGCAAGAAATACATGAATCTGACTCGGTCATAAAGGCCACCTGTATATACACCACGACATGTGAGATAGCAAGAAGAGCGAAGAAGAAAAAGAAGAAAATAGATGAAGAAGAAAAGATAAGAGAAGATGAAGCAGAGAAGAGAATAGAAGAAGAAGAAAATGAAGGGAAGAACAGTCAGACTAGAAGACAAGACAAGAAAATTTCCTCCTCATCTATTCTTACTCAACAGAAAGAAGTTATATATATATATATATATAGGTGATAGATACCTATTATACAGGAACCTCGCATGAAGAGAAAGAGATAGATCGATAGCCACACACACGAAGATCAAAATAGGCACGCCATCATTCACTCCTTCAGTTTGAATCCTCCTTC
>NW_027156821.1:1082-6818 GCF_002600585.1 Cystoisospora suis | reverse complement strand
GTCTTCTCTCTAGCTTCTTTTCATGAAGAGAAGGAAACACGCCCCAAAACACACCTCACCTTGTATGTATCTGCTGCGAGTATCTACCTATGTATGTGCGAATCTGTATGAATACGTACGTATGAATATACATGTACATATGTCCTCTTATGTGCATGTCTATGTATGGATGTGTATGTCTGCGTATGTGTATACGCATATGCCTGAAGATATGTATGTATTGTGTATGTCTTATGTGGTGTGTCTTTTATATTTGCTTACTCTTCAATTTTGAGTTGTCTATCGACCGTGGCTCTTTCGGCTTTTTCATACTCGGCATACCACTGGAGAAACTCTGTTTCTCCGACTTCTCTCTTGGCTATACAGAGGGTCCTTAAGCCATCTTCAGCATATTCTTCCATAGTCCGAATCATTTGCTCTTCTAGACGCCCTCTCTCTTTGAGAAGAGGAAGAATGACGGTATCTGCGCCTTTCGTTAAGAGAACAATCTTTCGCTGAAAGAAGAGGTCTTCGCCCTGGGTATTTTCATCCTGGGAATTTCGGATGCTTTCCTTCTTGCTCTTGTGGGTACTCTGGAAACCTTCTTTTCTTTCTCTTCTATCTCCTTCTCGTCTTGAAGATCGATCTCCACCTTTCTTCTTTCTCTTCTTCTTCGTCATCTCTTCTTCTTGTTCCGCACGAGGTCTTTCTTCTTCACGTTCTCCTTCTTCCTCGTCATGGAAAGACCTTTCTCTCATATGCTTTTCTTCGTCTTCTCCTCCGTCTCTCGGTCCCAACCCGCCTTGCGCTCCACCGGCTTCATAAGAAGATGAAGAAGAAAAAGCAGATGTGGGATAGATGAACTGACATAGCATGCTACTTCGCTTTCTCTTACTCGAGAACTCAACGGCGGCTAAGACCTCCACCTTCACTTTTCTCCCTAAAACGGACACCTCTAGACCTGTAGGAGTCTGGCCTAGGAATTCCACGCCAAAATGCTTCGCTCCATACACGAGAGCTCCTTCGTCAGGGCTACTTGCAGAGTATCTAGAGGACAAACCAACACAGAAGACAGAAAGACTTTAGGAAGAGACTGTAAGAGAGAGCGTGAAAGAGAGAAAGACAATGCGGAGGAGATATGGAACAGAAGGTGTGCGAGACGAGGAAAGACACAGAGAGAAACAGAGGAAGTTATATATATATATATATATGTGGAGAGATAGATAGGCAGATAGATAGGTAGATAGGCAGATAGATAGACAGACTAAGGATAGAGAGAAAGAGAGATAGATAGACAGGAAGAGAGATAAAGTTAGTATAGATAGATAGTGATAGAGAGACTGACTGACGATGCACGAGGAGAGGGAAAAAAGAAGGGAGGAGAGAGTGATAGAAACTAAAGAAGGAGGAAGAAGTGAATGAAGAAGAAATGCGCAGGAAGTAAAACACCTTTCCGCTCTCAAAGCTTCATCGGGGAATCACGATGTGGAGATGAGAAGCAACACATAAGAGAAACGACAAGAATCCTCATGTCTCTCCGTCGCCAGGCGAGTTGGGAGATGAAAGCCTCCATATGCATGCATGCATTGCCTTTTTATATGCTGTGTATGTACACCTGACTATATGTATACCGGAAGCATTGTCAAACACAAGTAGATACCTCGGAGTATAGACATGAAAACGAAGATGATAGAGTAGACTTCTCTCAATCTTATGACATTGCTGTGAAAACAAGAGAAAGCTTTCTTTCATCTAGCTCCTTCTCCTGTAAAGAAATGAGGAAGAGAAGTGAAAAAGAGAGATCAGTGAGATCTCCTTCCTCTTGTGAAGTGCGAGAATCTCTCCCTCTGTCTGTGAATATGACTGATGGTATGAACCACAGAGATTGAGAGATAAGGTGAGAGAGACAGAGACAGCATCGACACACCTTCGAATGCCTCTTTGATCTGTCTCTACGACAACCGCATGATTGACGGCTAGATGAAGAAAGAAATCGACGAGATATCGATGCATGGGATGAAAGGGATTGTCAAGCTGACGCCGTAAAGCCACGTCAATCATCTCGACCTGTGGAGTTACAGGCTCTCCTGGAGCTGTATGTACATACACACAGCCAGATAGGCAGACGACGAAGATCACAAAATACAACAAGACTATAACCCTCAGTCTCTCTCTCGACTTCTCATCACCCGAGAAACTATACAAATGCATATGCCTATCTATCTGCATGCACAACGGAGAGCATCCCGCAGTTTTTCCCTTCCGTCTTCTCGCCCACTAATATTTCAGTGCAGTACGTGAAGTATGACTGATAGGGTGTATATACACCCGAAATACAGTGTGTATCCTTTCCGATCAAAACTGTCGCCATACACCGATCTGTGTAGGTAGAGAAACTCGAGACATGCCCCGAGGTACGAATCAACACAGGCCTCCATGTACCTAACCGCACTTAACGAATTTAGAGAAAGAGAAGAAGATCATTTGCACCATGAAGAGATTCGATCAATTCCAATACTACTGTGCCTAAGCCACATCTATCTATCTATCTATCCACCGCTCTCACACAAACACATTACACGAGATATACATCTCCATACATCCATACATTTAGATAAATATATGTGTATGCACATACGCATGGCGTCGCGAATTCATTTTAGCGGGGCGGGGGGAAGGGTTTGCATGCAGTCGTACATGGAGAAGAGAGAAAGAAGGACAGAAGTAAGAAAAAAGACAGTGAAGTGCCCGTGAGGAGAGAATCAGCTGAGCTTACGCCGTGTCGGTTCAGGAGGGATACGTTTTCCTAAGCGACGTAAAGCCTGTCTCCTAATCTCAGTCAAGCCCTGCCCGTAGCTCAAGCCTACAAAGGAGAAAAAAGAAGAAGACCGCTCGTTTAGGCAGAAGAAGAGGTAGAAGACTTCATTGTCATGAAGGAAAGATCAGAAAGGAACGAGTGTACATGCATGCATGCGCAGATCCAGGTATGGTGTGTAGAAGCAAAAGATAGAATAGCAGGACTTCAGAAAGAAAGAGAGGAGGAAGGTAGGTAAACCTTACATGGTGCTCGAGATGGATCTACAGAAATATCAAGCGACACTTTCTTCAGCCTATATACGTCTTCCTATCTGACTACCTACTCTCTTCGTAAGAGAGAGAGAAAGAGAGAGATCTGTCGAAGCGGTCTCTTCTTGTGGCCAGTGCCAGGAAATCTTTATGGAAAGAAATAAAGAGATACGAAAGAACGAATAAGTGGAGGGAGACGGCCCAGGAGCTTGTGAGGAATCTTTACCGTCTGAAGGAAATGGGAGAAGAGAGAGAGTGAGTAGATGGCGATCCCCCCGTGACAGGTGATGAGTATGTATCTCCTTTCATTTCTTAGGAAAGAAATGAAAGGAGATACATACTCAAATATACAGATATATAGACAGATATAGGCCTATACATATAGAGATGTATACGTAGATGTAGAGAGAGGGAGAGATCTTGTGACAGTTATGCATATCCTGTATGAAGAGAATCGAGATCGGTCGAGAAATGAAAGCAAACAAGACCAGAAAGTACATACCTACAGCCAACACATGCACGTGTGAATATAGGAGCATGTATATATCTATCTTTCATGTATCTATGGACCTATGCACGCATATGCTTAGAGAAATGAAAAACCTGTTTTCTTTCCTTCTCACTCTTTCTCACTCTTTCTTTCTCTCCTTCTCACTCTTTCTTTCTTTCTTTCTCACTCTTTCTTTCTTCCTCCGCCCCACGTACCTCTGACGCAGCACTTTCTAAATTCCATGATATTAGAAGTCATGGTGCCTGTTTTATCGCTGAAGATATACTCCACCTGTCCTAGCTCTTCATTCAAATCGCTCGTCCTTGGCCACGCCCCCTGCTGAGGCTCCGGTTGAGGTGGGGGGTGAGAATAAGGAGGGGGGGGATAAGAAGGGCCCTCAGCACCCATATTACTCCGATGCTGAGCCTGCCTCTTCACTGTAATTACATCGTCTGAATGGCGACTTTCCTCTCTTGACGCTGCTCTCTGCCTAGAGGAACTCCTCCCCCCTCTATGCTGAGTAGAAGCCTCACGATCATGATAACGTCCTCTCTCTCTGGAGTTATTTGCTGCGCGTTCTTCACTTGAACGTCTTCTTTCGCCTTTTCGATGAGATTGCCCTCTCCCCTCCTCCTCTTCTTCTTCTTGGGTTGCACGCGATCTATATGAAGATGAAAGACCCCGACTACCACTACTACTACGACTTCTTCTGCGACTACTCCCATGGGTGATGGTACTATTACGGAGATGTGACAGTCGATTCTCATCTCTCTCTTCTTCCTCTCTGGTGGACGGTGAATCTCTTCTTCTTGTTCCTTGAGAAGATGAAGCTGCTGGACTGGGGGAGCTTCCCCCGCCGTCTGCTGGATCACCCCAGTCGACGTAACCTGACAAATCCCCAGAGTTACTCAAGCTTTCTTCTTCTTCTTCTCTTTCCAACTCTCCTCTTTCATCGCTTGCCCTCTTTACAGTAGAAGCACGTTGATGACAAGAGACCGTGGAGAACCATTGCGGGAAGATGAAGGGGGACCGAAGAGCAGCGGTGGCTCTTGAAGGAGGAGAAGAAGAAGATGAGAGAAAAGAGGGTGTACGAGAGAAGACACCTCTCTTCAATGATGGAAAGAAAGAAGAAGAGAGAGAAGATGGAGATGAGGAGAAAGACGAAGAAGAGGAGAGAAAGTCTTTTCTTTGAGACGATAGAGAAGATTGTATACCGGGAGACAAGGATGACGACGGGTTCGGATCATGCGAAGGACTACAGAAAGAGCCCGAGGTTCTTTTCGACGAAGGCGAGGAAAGAACGACGTTGTCCTTCTCTTCTATGAATGAATGATAAGAAAACTGGGAAGTAACTTTTGTACTGGACCGCCATTCTCTTCTTCTTCTCCGTCTCCTCAGAAAAGCCCAATGAGGCGAAAGTTTGAGAGAGGAAGATGACGACGAAGATGAAGAATGAATGAGAGAAGGAGAGGAGAAAGAAGGCTTCTTCTCCATAGAACAACTAACTGAGAAAGATGAGCTAGATGGAATGGACCTAGTATGAGATGTTTCAGCCTGCGAAGAAGCAGAAGAAGGAGAGTTAAACCTGACAACTGCTGGGTGGGGGCGATGAGAATGATGGGACAGAGAAGAAGAAGAAAAAGAGGAAGAAGAAGAGGAAGAAGATGGTTGCTGGGATCGAGAAGACGAAGGAGGGGGAGATCGAGGGATTGACGATGGCGAAAGAGGAGTGCGATCTTGTAAAGAAGATATAGAAATACAAGGAGCGAAAGGACGGTGAAGACACGGAGACGTTTTCTCAAGAGAAGAAGAAGAGAGTGACAGAGTCGTAACTATTTGTGAAGGAGGTAGCCGATGGTAACGACAAAGAGAAGAGGAAGAAGGAGAAAGTATTACAGAGGTGGGCTGGAGAGAAGAAGACGAGAGAGAAGAAGACTTGGGAGGTGACGAGGGTGAAGAGCGGAAGAGAGGAGACCGAGGCACGGGGGCAGGAGAAGATATAGTTCCGGGGAGAGAAGAATACCAGCAGCGGTCCTCTTCATCTTCATAGGGACAGACTCTAACCTCTCTTTTCTCTTCTTGTCTTTCTTCATGAGAAGCACGTTCACATGGAGATGTCGACAAGGGGTTAATCTTCTTATCACGAAGGCGAGAAGAAGGCTTCCAAAGAGAAGAAGAGGAAGAAGACGACAATGAAGGAA
>NW_027156821.1:407-990 GCF_002600585.1 Cystoisospora suis | reverse complement strand
AAGACGAAGAAGAAGAAAGACGAGGGGGGCGAGAATAAGGAGAAGAAAGCGCACTTCTATCTTGAGGCGAATCAAGACCACATGAACGCCGAGAAGAAGAAAGAGGTAGAAGATGAACAAAGTGAGAAGAACGATTTTCTTCTCCTCTTGTGCTTATGCCATCTTCCCTCCCTATACCGTTACGACTTGAAGAAGAAAAAGAAGGATGGGAAGACGCCGTCTTTTCTGCATCTTCTTTCTTTTCTTTACTCTTCTTTTCTCTTTCAAGATCTTTCTTCTCTCTCAGCACCCCCACTTCGAATGGTCTGTGCGAAAAGGAGGAAGAGAGAGATGGCAACGTTCTGCTCGTTTCTCCTTGGAATCTTCCCTCGTGTTTCTTCAGTGAACTTATCTCGTAGAATGCGAGACTCCCCTGCTGATACCCGTGAAGAAAGCTTACGTCACCTCCCTCTCTTCTCCACCCCCCTGGAGAAGGCAAAGCAGAGCTTGCATTCTCTAAGGAAGACGAACTTCCCTTTCGAAAGGAGCCAGGAGACTGACGAAGATCATCTTCTTCCTTCCTATGAGAAGAGGGAGAAGAAGA
>NW_027156821.1:0-186 GCF_002600585.1 Cystoisospora suis | reverse complement strand
TTCTTCTTCTTCTTTTGCCTCGGAGGAGAAGGAGAAGAAGTGGAAGAGGGAGAGGAATTACCACGTCCTCGCGAAGACGAGTAGCTGTCTTTGTCACGAAAACGACGACTTCCTTTCTCATTTCGTCGTGATCTTCTTGAAGAAGAAAGAGAATCGTCTCTATCTCTTCTTCTTGTTCCTCTTCTT
>NW_027156820.1:20071-25778 GCF_002600585.1 Cystoisospora suis | reverse complement strand
TTTATCTTCTTTCTTTCTTTCTCCATGTGGTTCTAGACTGAATGCAGAGAAAGCTCCTTTCTTTACTTCGAAGCTGAACATTCGGTGCTTGCCTTCGGTGGTCCTCTTTAAGAATGGTGTAGCTGTATATACACTCGTTGGTTTTCAAGCTCTTGGAGGCGTCGATGACTTTCCCACCTCCAGACTCGAGAAACTTCTTCTCAAACACCGCGTCGCCACTAAACTGCCTGGAGTAAGTCGAAACTAGATACAAAATCTCTCTCTCTTCAGCTTTTTGGACTTTCTTTCTCTCCTTTCTTTCTTTCATTCAATGAAGATGTAGGAGAGTTCATGTGTTTCGAGTGTGTAGAAAACTTCATGTGTCTCTTCTCATGTATACGAACATATCCATACCTAATACCTACATACATACTCTTTCTTGCTTCGTTTTATACACACGGACATACACATCTGTATGTATCTATCTATATACATCTCGAGTATATACGCATGTACATAAGGTTCTCTGTATACGATGATTTCTCTCCGCGTGAATGTACTGTGTGGTACTAACGGAATAGGTTTCCTTGGGTGTTCTCTTCATGAGAGTCGGCAGTCTTAGCAAACCCTTTTTCAATCTATTTAGCACGTGTAGGAAGATAGAAGTAGAAAAGAAGTGAAGCGAAAGGAGTGATAAGTCTATATGTATGTGTAGACGAAGAGCAAGAGTAGAAAAGACTTGGCTGTAATTCAATATATGTTTCTATTTTGCTCTCTCTGTCTCTCTCTCCCGTTCTTCTGCATTTCCTTCTCGGAGTGTATGTACATACGCCCGAGATCATTCTCGCTGGGCGTTTGACTTACTCTCTCTGTCTTTCTCGAAGGAGAGAGAGAGCTTTCTTCCTTGTCCTCATAATTTTATTTGCCTAGCTTTTCTGTATGATGTCCGTTCTTTGATCTTCAGAGAGAACTCAGCGATAATGAAGGAGGTTCCTCTGAAGATGACGAGTAATAAGAAACGAAAAGATACAGGTCAATTGATTCTCTTGCTCTCTCTGTATACTGCGATGTCTATACACCCGAACTTACTGAATCAGTTGGTGTATATCTTTCTCCAGCGTCTCTTTTCAAGAGTGTTTTCAAAGAGAGTCTAGAACTCTTGGTTTTTCATTGTCAAGAAGATTAAGGTCTTGGATAGAAGAAAAGATAGAAAGAAGAGATAATTATGACGAAAAAGAGAAGGTCTTAAGAAGAGAGTGAAAAGGTTTACTGAGTTCACCAAACACTTAGGAGGGTGAATGAAGTGACACAACCGACGACGACGTAGCTAGCTAGCTAGCTACATAGAGAATACATTCTCATACATGGCAGAGCAATCCTCGTCCTCCTAATCGACGTCCCTCTTCCGCACACCCCTGTATCTACTTACCCCCTGTCTTGATCTATCTTGATCTGTCCACCTACCTTGATCTACCTATCTATTTTCAATTAGATAAGTATATAGGTAGCTAGATAGACCCATCCAAGGCAGATCGATAGATGGATACGTAGATAGACAGATATGTGCATAACTGTTTAGTGTGCGTAGCGAGATACCTATGTGGGAGTGTAGTAGGCCAGGCTATCGTCTCCCTCGTGCACTTCGTCAAATCCCAGAGAATAGCTTGAAAAACTTGCGGCGATTTCTTTCTAACAAACTACAGAGAAAGAAGAAAGACAGAAGAACTTCCTTCATCGACTGTACACACAGACACAATCCTCTGATTACCTAGCGGTGTCAAAGAAACAGGAGAACAACCTCTCAGCTCAACGCCTGAAGGTGAAGTCTCTCATTCTTCTATTCTTTTCTATACAAACTTTTGACAGCAAAGAGGGCCTTTCTGAAGAGAGAAACCCCCAGTTTCCATGAAAGACAAAGACAGAAGTTCATCTTCTTCACTCCGCCTGTCGTCTATAAGACTCGGGGTGGCTTTGCTGCTTAGGGAGATTCTGCTGAAAGAAAAAGCTTCTCTTCGACTTGCAGGAGTATTCTTTGTTAGAAAGGGAAAGCAACCCACCTTTCAACCTCAGGAGTTGAAAGGAAGAAACACATCATCTTTATGATGGAGATGTTCCTGACTTTTATGAAGAAAAAAGAAGAGGCAGACTTCGGGATAGACTGCAGCAGTAGTAGAGTTCCTGGGTTGGTTTGTATGAAGCTAGAGATTTCGCGAGTGGAGATGACGACAGACAGGAATTACGAAGTGACGACGATGAAGGATAGGAAGAGGGCAGAAAGACAGAGATAGAAAGGTTGCTCAGACGAATGGAAGAGATATCGATGGATAAATGAGGGTGAAGGATCAAAGAGGGAGATTTCTGCCTGAGAAAGAAGCTCGCTGAACGGTTGTGTTGTGTCTAGCTATGTCTCTCTCGAGATGGTAATTTAGCTTTTGTTCATGTTCTCGTCATCTTTTCTTTCCTCCATGAGAATCTTAACGTACAAGGACACACTTCGTGGCGCCGAGCAGTCATTTTTTACAGCAGAGAAGAAGAAGGCCTCCTTTCCTCCTCCCTCCCTATACTACTACCATACAACCTACCAGTCGAGAGAGAGTAACACACTTCAGATGAGAAAGAAGAGAACAACAGCCATGATTAACAAGGACCAGAAATGAGAAGATGAAGAAAGAAAAAGCCCAGACGACAGGAGGAGGAAGTCACGTCAAAAACTCTCCTGTGTCTTTCTATGGTTGCATTCATCCTGTCACGTAAGACAAAAAGTCTCGCAAATGGACAGACGCCTCCTCACATGTCTTAGGCAAGATGATAATCCTCTTTTCCGTTCATGATCATTACTGAAACAAAAAATCTTCTCTTCAGTAATCATGGAGTTACACACAACGACTCACTCCCTGTCCACCTTCTTTTCCGTATCCCTACCGTTGAGACAGACAGACAAACGAAGGCGAAACCGGCCAATATCTGTCTGTCTCTTCTTGTGCTGATTTCGAAGAGTTGTTCTTTCCTTCTTCTTCTTCTTCTTTGCTCTCCTCCTTTTCTTTCTCCGGTCGGTCTTCCTATGATACAGAGAATGATCAATCGATCATCCATTCAATGGTCTGAATTCCAGAGAGGTCGGCAAGGGGACAAACAAAGCCAAGACTAGCTAGCTGGACCTATGGTAGAGCCTCAAACCAAGCGACGATACAAGGAAAGATAGATCGATGGATGGCTTGACTCTCCATTCTTTCGTTCTTTCTTCACTAGATACGAAAAGTGAAGTAAACCACGTGTTCGTAAGATTCTTTCCACCTCGATATTCCTTAAGTGAGGTCTCGCCAGACAAAACGAAGTTAGCTAGCGAGGTGAATGAATGTAGTCAAGACAAAATCTTGGGACAAAAGAAAGACACCAAAAAACAACATCCTCAAACAAATGTCTCAGCTAGCTAGCTAGCTACATAGCTAGCCAACTATCCGACTACTTGGAGTCCTCTTGGGTGTTGAACACAACCCGGAGAGAACACCATCTTGTCTCCTTCGTCTCCATTTCGCTTCTTCCCTGAAACCTCTTTCAGGTCTTTCTTTCTTTCTTTTTAACAATCGATTTCGAGCAAAGAAGTCGCTCTGAATCGACTTCACACATGCAGTCACATGCAGTTGTTGGATAAAATTGCAGCAATCGGAGTCGACATTCCTCCCTACGCCTCTCCTGCCGAAGCGCTGTGTGTGTGGTGTACATACACCTCAAGGAAATGACAACGATGATCGTTACTTCCTATTATCCCATTTCCTTCTTTTCTTTTTCTTCTCTGATTTTCTCTAGCCATCCTCAATATCTTCCTTTCTCCTGGTCGTCTACGCCACACAAGATCCGGACAAAGACTCCGCGATGAACAGACACGAAAGACCTGTGAAACAGAAGCTTCGGGAGAACAAGACTGATCACGAAAATCCACTTATGCTACACTGTGGTAAAACAAATTCAACGAGACATGAATGGATCGACGCGAGAGAGAGCTAGCTAAACCAGCTAGCTAGATCTTGACAAACCCTCTCGAAGAGAGATAGATGAAACATGACATTTCTCAAGTCATACACCTACACCGGTCGACGAAAGAAAGGTATCATACACGCCTATATATACATACATGTATTGATACATACACCCGCCTACAGCACACGTGTCTACTTAACAAATATCTATCTACACGTATATACACATATCACACATACATACGTATCATACATCCCGTGGAGCCGTCCCCCTAGTTACGCTTGGCCAATGAATGTGCATGGAGATATTCTCTACATACATACACCCATACATATACATATACATGCATCTACTTCATACATACATCTTCCTACATATGCATTCGTTTTTTGTTAAACCCTCCCTATACATCCCCTCATCAACAACACATACACACCCTTCCATTCATACACACACAGATCCCTACGCCCATATCTACCTGCATAGACCCATAGTCATACATCTAGATAGGATATTGACGATGCAACCGCCATCTAAGATGAGAAGGGCGAATGAAGAAGTTTATAATGGAGAGATCTATCGCTCCTTATGCGATGTTTCTCCAAGATGTCCTTTGTCACTCTCTTAGCATCTTTTCGATCAAGAATAAGAGGGAGATTTCGACTCCCTTGTATTTCAAGGACGAAAGTAATGAAGGGATCTTTAGACGTCTCAATCAAAAAAGCCAGCTGAGACAAATTCTGCACTTTCTCTCCTTGGACCGAAACCACGACAGACGGCGCGGCTTCATATCCTATCGTGACGTCCGACGCTAAGATCTGAAAGAAAGCAAGGAAAGAAAGGAGGAAGAAGATAGTCACAGCATACATGCAGAAGGACAGAAAGAACGAAAGAAGACAAGATGATAAGAATAAGAAATGGGACTATGCAGAGAACGAGATAACAAGAAGACAAGACAAGGAGGAAGAAGAAAGAAACAAAAGGAGAGCTAACACGAGGAAAGACAGAATAGAATAGAAGATAGGAGAGATCGAAAGAAAGAACAAGACAGCGTGGTATAAATGGAGTGAAGAATCACTTGTTGAGAAGAAAGCTAGAATTCTCTTAGATAGACACCCGGAGATGAATGACCTGCACGGCGTTTAAAGATACTAAAGAGATGTCTGGAGTGTACACACCTACTACTACTACTACAGACATACGCATCTCTTCATTCTGAAAGAGCAAATAACCCTAAAGGACGAAAAAGAAGAAGAAGAAAGCGAAGGCGATGGCTTAGATAGGAAAAAGAGAATAGAGACATGACAAACTTGCAGCGGAGTGATGACTGTAGTCCCTATCACTTCTCTCTCTTTCTCTCTATGCATGCTCGAGAAGAAAAGAATGTGACTTCATACAGATGTACTGTATAAGAAAGACATCTTTCTACATGTAAACCACGATACGTAGAAAAAGAGTGAGAGAAAAGGGAAGAGAAGACAAGAGAGAAAGAATGACCTACACATCCAGAGGTATATCAGATACTAACGTAGATGGGAAAAGAGAGAATTGAGAAGAACTTACGGAGCTGAGGAGAACAATTTCGTCATCTTCTTCTTCCTGGAAGCGACCTTGCTCCACGTAATTCAACAGAAAGACGGGTGTGCCATCTGAAGTCCCCATCTTCCCTTTCTACAGCAAAAAAGGAGAAGAAAAGAGAAGAAAAAGAGAGGAGAAGAAGAAAAGAAGAGATGAAGGAGAAGAAAAGAGG
>NW_027156820.1:1541-19786 GCF_002600585.1 Cystoisospora suis | reverse complement strand
CTGACATGACCCAAGTATCAGGAAGAAAGAAAGAAGAAAAGAAAGAAGAAGCAAAAGAAGAAAACCCAAGTTGGCAGTGCCGAGATGAAGAGGAAGAAGAGCAAGAAGAAGAAGAACAGTAAGTAAATCTGAGGCTTCGTGCGTAGACATACACCTATGCAGGGACATAAAAATGATAAAGGAACAAGACAGAGGGGAATACACAGGAATGAAAGATAAGAGTTCAGATATCTATTAACGCTCCTACTCCCCATTCACTGCCTGTGAAAGAAAGAAGAAAATCAAGACAGGAAAGAACGCCAGGCAAAACGAAAAGAAAGAAGGAAGGGACATTTGTCTCGACACGTATTATCTCCCTCTCTGTGTATACCATACACTTTTATAGACGTAGCGAAAGTCTCTCAACGTGAGGAAAGAAAAGTCCTAGATTCGGATCATATCGTAGTCTATACACATGTCTATACAGATCAAGCTGTGGTCTGTTTACTCCTGAAAATGAGAAACGAGAAAGAAAATCTATCCATATATCTATCTATCTATCTACAGATGAGACACATAAGAAGAAGAATACAAGAGAGTGTAGATCTTCTTCGATGGACCCTAAACTTACAACGAACTTCTTTGTGAGGGCTGTAAAGACGAGGCCTCCGTATACAAAGTACTTTGGCGACGTGTCCCATACATGGGGTGGCACGAGCTTGTCCTCAATCGATAGAGGAATCTAAAAGAATCACGAGAGAAAGACGCAACTCACAAACCACACAGAAAAGAGATGAAAAAGAGAAAGAAAACGAAGAGAAAGACAACGAAATCATGATGCATGCACTCGTACACTTCCACGTTCATCCGGAAAAAATATGAAAGAAAGACAGACAATCGACATACAACTTCTCAGTGGGACACAATCGAAGTAGTCACTCCTCCCATCTCGACAGATGCTGTCCAGCTAGCTAGCTAGCTAGCCAGCCAAGAAAGAAAAGTTATAAGAAGACACGTAGGCTAGATAGACAAACGAGCTGAGTTCGAGTGAGTAGCTGAAAACAGGAAAGCTTTACAAACAAGAAAAGAATCAACTTTCTTAGTATCTCTCTGACCCGAGAAAAGCTCCTTCTACTTCTCTCTTTCTGATTCTTTTCTTCTTCTTTTCCTTCTCCGTGTTTGAATGGAAAGCTCGACTTACAGAGACTTTGAGAATCTGACGATCTCGCAAAACGTACGCCCACGTCATCTGGCCGTTGAACTTGGATAAAAGGGCATACTCCAGGGATACACGCTCTAAACCTCTGAGAAAGACAAGAGAATGAAGAAAAAGAAGAAGGGAGAAAAGAAAAAAAAAAGCAATAGACATCCGTAGAACTCTAGACATCGAGAGGTATATGGATGGATGTATGAATCAGTACATACACACTCTTTATACGCACATAAATAACGAACTCTTCAGCCAATGAAATTCCCTCGTTCGGCCACAGATTCCTCAGGATTCTCGATGACGGTAAAGAAAAAAGAAAAGGAGCCAAGCGACAAATATAGAGAATCTGTATACATGAGAACCTATCTATGTATTTATCTAGCTTCTCTGTATCTGTCTATCTGTCTTTGATCTGTCTGTCTATCTCCCTACCTTTAGTCTATCTATAGACTCCCTTCAATTTGCCCATCTACTTAGAAAGATAGGAAATTAACTAGAAGAGTGAGAAGAAGAAGAGGAGGAGGAGGTCTCTCTTCTGCTCGACACCTATCCAAACACGACTTAGAGGTTGCAAGGGAAGAAGAAGAAGGAGAAACGAAAACAGACTTCTCGACGTCATAAAGAAGGAAGTTGGCAGAAAAAAGGAAGAAAAAGAAGAAGCCTACCTGAAAGGGACAGTTCCGTCATTTGCTATATCTAAAAGAAAAGAGAATGAGAGAGAGAAAGAGAGAGAGAGAAGAAAGGAGAAAAAGAAGAGAATGAAAGCAAGTGGAGGGATACACCTCACACGGAGAAGAAGAAGAAGATTAGCAAGACGTATAAGGAGACTGTAGATGTATCTTTCTCGATGTAGGCCTCGATTAACTTAAGCATGAGGACTGACCACCTCTACATTCTCTCCTGTCTCTCCTTTAGAGTTGCCCTTCTTCTTTCTTTCATTGGATGAATGAATGACTTCATTCAGAGAGTAGTAATCTCCATTTACAGACACAGAGAAAGAAGGACAAACTTAATCGAACTTCTTTCCTAAGAAAAGTCAAGACCTGTTGTCTGACTGAGCCTTCCTTAGCTATCTCTGTCTATATCGCCGGCATGCATACCATATATATATATATATGTGTCCTTTCCTTTATCTTCTTTCCTATCTACACAAGCCTCAGAAAAAGAATAGATCCTGACTCAAGAAGAACAACTTTTCTACAGCTTTCTTTAGATCTACGTCTATGTATGGGAATAAGCATGTATGTATCTATGTATGTATGTATACATAAGCATGTGTGGATATGTATGTACTAATGAATAAGCATGTATGTATCCATGTATGTATGTACTAATGAATAAGCACGTATGTATCTATGTATGTATAGATGAATACGTCTGTACGTAAGTCTGAGGATGTATGACTAGTAGAAGAGAGATGACTGGTTTGCTTACCTATATTTTCAATGGAGAGAAGAACATCGCCCGATCGGAGTCCAAGTGTATGATCGGAGCTAGCCTTCTGTAGATGTCTTCTCATCTCTTCATTAAAGTACGGGTTATCAACTAAATGATGACGACCTTCTCCTCCTGTATTAGAATGTGCCGTTCTTAGAGAATCTCTTTCTTTCTCTTCTTCTTTTTCTCCTTGTCCATTTCTTCTTCTTCCTTCTTCTTCTTCTTCTGTCGTTTTTCCTTCTCCTTCATCCATCTTTCTCTTGTTCTTTCCCCCCCTTTCCTCGTATCTCTCTCGGTTGCTCTCCTTCTCTTTTTGATCCCCATCACCTTGGCTATGCACATCTTCTTCCTCATCTCCTGTCGTTTCTATGTCTGAAGAGCTTCCTACAGACACCTGCGAACCCTCTGTCTTGAAACGAGAGTGTCGATCTTCCTCATCTCCTTTCTCTTCTTTCTCCGCAACGAATGGCTTTTCTTTAGATAATATCTCTTTCGTCAATCCTCGAGACGAAGAATGCATGAAAGAAAAGCTCCCTCCTTCTCTCGCAAGATATGATAGAAAATGTCTCTCTCCTGCTCGCGAAGAAAGATATCTCTTCAAGCGCTGTCTTTCTATGAAAGAAGGAGATAAGCCTTGAGACACAGTTGGTCGTACAGCCTCATTCTTCTTCGAAGTTGCAGAGGAAGAAGGAGAGACGCTCTTCCTATTCTTCTTGGTCTCTTTCTTTCGTTCCTCCAAAGCATCTTCATCCTTATCCTCCTTGTTCTTCTTCTCACCTTCTGCAGATAGAAGAGAAGATGATGATCGTATCGACGGTTCTTCCTCCTCTTCAAGGTGACGCAGCCTTTCATGTCGATTGTCCCCTGTCCCAAGCCCCATGGCTGGATGTTGATGATGATGAGGAAAAGGAGGTTGAGCCAATGAAGAAGGGGGGACAGGAGATGAAGATAGACGAGACGGAGAAGAAGGAGAAGATGGCTGAGATAGAAGAAGAGAAGATGAAGATTTGAATTCATGTTGTATAGGCCATGACGCGACAGGTAACCGTATCTTCCCCGTTAAGTGGCGCCTCGTCCTTAGTTGATCTACCTCGACAATTAACACTCCTGAGAGACTTATGCCAGCTGGGAGCTTGTCTTTTAACGAGGCATCATCTAAGCCTTTCGCACGGCGCATGCCTACCGATAGCAGCAGTACAACATGCACGTTAAGATAAACCACGCACGTATCAAAGACACTATTCATTCATACAGACAGGGAGCACGCAGGTATAGATAGAGGATTAACCATAGACACACATATATACGTAGCAACATACACACATACATATACATACATGTATACAACATATTCATACATACACCATACATGCGACACGCAACGATACAGACAGAAAAGCTCTACATCTCTACATACAAGTATATACATGGTATACACATAGGAATATACACAAAGAACGCTGATAGACAGCTCCAAGAAAGATGAGAGAGCTAAGCTCTCTGCACCACGTCCTAGCTCGATAGAGAGAAGACAGAGAGAAAAATATATGTATAAGAAGAGATGCTACGAAACATCTGCGCAAGACTCGAAAGAAGCCAGCAGCTAATAAGATGATACATCAACATGAGGTGCACATACTACATCTATACCAATGGAGAGAAGTCTTTCCTGAGGCACTCCAAACCTCAGAAAAGACTTCTACACAAGCACCAAAAGAGACTTCTTACACATAGATAGATACATCTATGTATCTACCTATGGTTATGGATTCTATATGATAGATGGATGTAGAGGACCACCCCTGAGTACGACATGCGCAGTTGTTCTTCTTCTTCTCCTTCGTTGGTATTTGGATAGCTTCACGATCTATCATCTCTAATGAAGACGACAACGAGCCAAGCCACACCCGAGAGAGAGAGCGAGAGAGAGAGATGGCGTGAATGCTCCGTGAACTCACTAGGATTTTCCATATCGAAGGTCTTGACCCCTAAGGTGGGAATGCCGGTGTATCTACCATGGAGAGTAAGATCATGAAGAAACTGTTGGATGACGGGATAAGGTACAACATAGCCAATATTCTGAAGCTGATTGAATCCTTCAAAAGCGACGCCTACGACTAATCCATTCACAACTGCCGGACCCCCAGAGTTGCCGGGATTAATCGCTGCATCGATCTGAGCTGTAAGGAGGCTACACAGGAACACACACATAAGGAAGACATAGAGAGAGACATGCATAGATAGATGGATGGACTGATAGATTAGAGATAGATACATTAAAGATAGATAGATTAACTGATTGATTCAAGAGGTAGAAAGAGGTTGAAGATGGATTACAGGTAGGTAGGTAGAAAGACGAGAGAAGAAAGAGAGAAGAAGGAGTACGTGAGGATGAGAGAAGGAAGATGAAGAAAAAGGAGAAAAAGACGGGGAGATGAAATGAGAATGGCGGGGAATGAGAGAGGGAGACGGAAGAAGAATGAAGAACAAGAAGAAGCGGCAAAAATCAATGGAGACAGACAAACAGAAAGAAGAGAGACAAAGAGAGAGAGAACAAGAGAGCGTTCTACATAAAGACTAAGAAACAGACATATGCATGCATCAAGCTCTCTATACACATATGTACAAAGTATGTCAGTACTCGTAGATATATCTAGTTCGCTCAGATTCTCTATCGATCTTTAATCTATCCTTCCTCTATCTATCTATGTTGAATCTATCTATCTATATATCTACTCTCGATCTATCTGTGATGTATCCATACACCTTTATGTATCTTGACTCTATCCATCTTTGATCTGTTTCTCCGTCGAAAAGCCTAAGACACTTCCTCCTGTTTCAGAGAAAGCCGAAGAGCACAAGAAGAAGAAGAGAGGAGAAGGAGGAGAACAAGCTAATAGGAAGGAGGTTGTTTTGAGAGAAAGGCGGTTACCTGAAAGAAGCATGTATATATCGAGAGACTCCTACTCGGCTGACTACTCCCTCTGTGATACTCAACTGATCCCCCCCTGTAGGATATCCCAATACTGTTATGCGATCCTATACACAACGGAGAAAGAAAAAGAAGAAGAGAGAAAGAATGAAAGAAGGGAAGGGGAAGACGAAACAAATGAAAGAGAAGGTGAGGATGACGAATCTTCATTTCATGAATAATAAAGATCTTCTTTATGATACCTAGGTCAGTCACCTCAATCAGCACATACAAACTCTTTCTTTCTTTCTCTATTGTTGACGCCTGTTCTTCAGCAGAATAGAGAGACGAGTGAATGAAAGGAATCTTCTGTCTCGATACGACTTTTATTTCTTACTCTTCATACCTCTCTCACCTTCTCGGTCTAAGCATGAGAAGACAGACAAATATACACCCCTGCTATCTTCAACCTTGTACACCTGACGAGTTCGTGGAATAGCATCTACCTGTACTCATTCTCTATCTACCATCTTCATATCCGCCACGTTTGTATCTATCTCTACATCTATATATGAACAGAAAACGCTCTCACGGGCCTAGCTCTTTCACCTTCATTTCAGGTTCTATCTACCTGCTCGCATCTTGAATCGACCTAGCGATCTGTGTACCTTGAATCGACCTATCTATCTATCCATCTTGGATCGATCTAGCGATCCGTCTGTCTTGAATCGACCTATCTATCTCTATCTTAGCTAAATGGATCTACGATAGACAACTTTACATCACCAAGCATGGTGTCTGAAGATCTACCTAGATCACTACCTCCCATACACATCCGTCTAAAGGGAGAGAGACCCGAAATGAACCTCGTGACATCTTTCATCTCAGACAGTCCCCAACAATAAGATAAGGAAGAACGTCCCTTTCTACATCACCCCACTCCTCCCTCTCTCTCTCTCATCGAACTCCTTCTTCTTCTTCTTTCTCGTCTTCTTCTTCCTTTCCTTCGATCAGTCACTCTGGCGTCCTCTCTCTCTCTCTCACTTCTCTTCATTTCATCTTCTCTTCTTTCTTCTTCCTAACAGATCTTTCATATAAAAACCAGTCCACAATACTTCACAAGCCACAGATGAAAGACCGTCAAAGACAGCAAGAGAAACAGCAAGGGACAGAAAGAGACAGAAAGAAAGAAAAGAGAGGGAAGATCTTTCTGTCTTCTCTTGTCTTTGTCTCGAGTTACCTGGAGTTGTGGAACCCCTCCGAAAGGCAAAGGTACCATGTCTTGCCAAAACGTTTCATCCCTCACACCTAACAGGGCAAGATCTGCTTCGTGTGAAACAGCAAGGACTTCGGCGAGAAATCTTAGAGGAATACTAAAGAAGAAAGGATAGAAAAGCCCACAAGAAAAGAGAAAGAAAAAATGACGATGGCGACAGCATTGTCTCTCCTGATGGATATAAATACAAGAGATAGATGTATACACACAAGTACATACCCATGTATCTCTCTCTACATAGAGAGGGATATATCCGTACATGCACATACAGACTGATCTAGAGATCCCAATCTCTACCATAGAGACAAACATATACATACACTCATACTTATCATCCATGAATTCTGGTAGGTACATGTTTATACAGTCATATAGACACATTCACACCTGCACATACATCTTGATACCTGCATATACATATCTAGAGAGGTATATCTAGACACCTCTACACATGAGGGGGAAGCCCCTAAGAGTGACGACCTCTAGATAAGAACATCATCTTCATCTTCAACGAGTAGACGTTTCATGAGAAGAGAAAATAGAGAGGTCGAATGTCCCTCCTCCTTATGAGAAAGACCACAACAAGCCATGTCACACATATGATGAAGATTCCTAGATAAGAAAAGCCGACTGATTGCCCTAGGCGCAAATAGACTCCTTTCTCATGCATGATTCCAGAGAGAAAGAGAGAGAGTTTCTTTACCATCCTCTTGCAATCTGCATAGATACAGGAAGATTACAATGCCGCCGCTAAAGAGAAAGCAGTTGTTCACTTGTTGCTCTAGATTCATCAAGTGGGCTTACATTCCTCTCCCCCTGCATCTATCTATCTACCTGTTCCTTCTTATTTCTCATATTGAAGCTCTTTGGAGAAACAGATTGATAGACAGATAGATAAAGAGCCACAGCAAGAACAAGAAAAAACAGGGTCACAGAGGAACGGCAAGAAAGATACGATCATAACGGAAAACGACCTATCTGTCTATCTTGAACCTATCTATCTATCTATCCTTACTTTCCTATAGTAAGAAATGAAGAGAAGAGAGAGAAAAGAAGTTCTGACATACCCGTGTCTTCGAACAAGAACACGTGTCTGATGAGCGACTACATGAGCGTTCGTAAGAAGCCTCTTCCCCTCGATAGCGAAACCTGAGCTAAAACATCCATACAAACCCCGCAACCCAAAGCACGGTGAAAGAATGAAGATTGGATGGAATGAAATGTCTCTTGAGAGAAGAATGAAAGGAAAAACATCCCTTCCCCTACGATAGAAGACTTTCTTCAACGAAGCTTTGAGAAGAAGAAAGAGACGACAAAGAAAAGAACAAAGTGTGAGGAGACAACGAGGAGGGCTGCTGTTGACGGTGAGAGAGATCACGATAGAAAAAAGAATGAAAAAGAGAAAAAAGCTCATGTATTGACCTCAACTTTGAAAGAACTTCCTGCTACTTGCAACTCACACCCCGCTCTCTAGTAACAAAACAGAAAGGACATACTTCACGAGATAAAAGAGAATGAAATCATATATATGAACCGATGGAAAGAATCCTCTCTCTCTTGTCCATCAGAAGTTGCCCTCTAAGAAACATTTCTATCGAAGTCAAATTGGACTGAAATAAGAGAAAAGACAGGAGGAAGGAGAGAAGGACAAGAAAAAGAGAAGTAAGCAGAACATCGAATCAAACCGCGCCATGAAGACTGGAGAAAGAGGGAGAAGGAGGAGTGACTGAGTGAGAAGAGAGGGAGAGAGAGAGATGGAGTGGGGTGACAGAGAGAGAAAGAGAGAGGGAAGAGAAACCGAACTAATCTAAGGCTGAATCTGAAATAGCTTTCCTTCTTTCCTACTCTATCCACATGCGAATCTATTAGTTCGTCGGGATAAAGAATCTTGAAAGATGAGATAAGAGGACAAGCAAAAAGAACAACTCAGAAACAAAGAGAGGAAGAAAGAAGAGAAAGAAGAAAGAAGAACAAGAGATAAGAAACACGGAGTAGACACAAAGGACTGCCATACCCTGTAGTTTGTTGAGGAGCTTTCATCTGCCATGGTGAGATATAATCTGGGCTAGCCGAATCGACGAAGATTTTTACAACACTTCCGGATATTTTAGCAAGTGAAAGTCGGGACTTCTGCGGGGAAGAAGATGAAGACGGCGATAGAACACCTCTTTCAGAAGAATGTTGAGAGAAAGAGTGCATGGAGAAAGGATAGAAAGACAGACCAGGATGCTGAAGGGAATGAGCCAGATTTCCACCTTCATCGCCCCTCTTCATGGTAAGACTTTTCGCGACGTCTTTCCTGGATGGATTGGAGGCTGTTAGAAAACTTTTCATGCGAAGAAACATGTCAACAGAGGCCCCATCCTGTTCCGCGATTTTCCGAGAATTCAGACTACTCCTACCCCTACTACTACTACCAGAAGAAGAAAAAGAAGAGAAGGAACCCGACGCCGAAGAATCTTGAAGGGGCGAAGACTTCTCTTCATCTGCCAGGCGATTCTTCTTCCCGAGGGAATCGACGGATAAGAAACGGGCGTCATCTTGGGGACGATCTACAAGTTCATCGCCGTAGACATAGTGAGATAAACAACATGAAAAAAAAAGAAAAGAACACCACAAAAGAACAAGCAAAAACAACGGACCGAAAGAAATCTTCACCCTCATGGCGATCCACTGAAAACAAGCAAATCGATCTATCTGTCTATCTCTCTAGTCTCTCTCACTATCTTTTCTTTCGACAGACGAAGATATCACAAGCAAAAGAACAACAAGAAAAGAACGTATCGGAGACAGCTCAAGAAAAGAGGAAAAAAGAGACGGAGAAGTCTTCTCTTCGCGGGGAAATCTCATGCCGGAAAGTTTACCGGGTGCTGGGCGGTCATGCCATGACCTTCTCCGATGTGTACTTTTTCACATTCAGAAGAAAGAATGAAAAGCTTGCAAGGAAGCGCCACACCTATCATCCATGGGGGTTCGATTTGCCTAACGACCCTTTTCTTTCTGCTGTCATCCGAAAAGAAAAGCAAAAAAGTACAAACACCTCCTCAGAAATTGAAGAGAAACCACTCAAAACGAACCAGTATCCGTCGCGTCGCTAAAGAAAAGCAACAAAAGCTGTACGGCATTCGGCCAAGAGCAATGATCGATCGATCGATGGATCATCAATCGATCGATCTGCCAGCCCAGCCCTACTGCTGCTAGTGTGGGCGTGTTCACCATGAGACACCACCTTCCCTTTCTTTGTCTGGCTAGCCTCGCTTGTCTTGACTTAGCTTTCTAGCTAAGGGATAGGGCCCCCAGAATCGAGAATGGAAACAAAAACAAGCTCTTTCTCTCCGTGAAGATCAACGATTCATCGTCTTGGTTGATGACGGTGGTCGTTTTGTTGTGGATAGAGGAAGCTACGGGTGGGCTCTCACGCTTCTCTCAAAGATAGATTTCTTCTTCAAACTTCTTCGAGCCTCCAACCAACCAAAAAAGATATCTCGGGTTAGAGAGAATGAACACACAAAGAGGGAGAAAGGAAGAGACAGTTTGACAGATAGATGTGTGAGACATGGAAAAACGCTCGCTTAGTCGTCTACGTACTCGGCTAGACTTCCACAAAGTTAATAATAGCCCAGACTTTCTTTCCTCTTTCACGCCTATCTAGGTTGGCAGTTCGAGAAGAATACGACGGCCTATGTATCCCGTGGAAAGAATGTACGCTACAGTCTTGCTTTCTCTTTCTTTTCGCAGGTATGATCGTCTTTGCCGGCTCATATCCCACCAATGAATCTTACAAGGCCGGTGTGGATGTTTAACTAGGCAAGAAGTCTTCTTTTGCTACGTTAACAAAAACGGGTGGGAGGGGAGAGTGAAATCTTTTAAGACTAGCGAGGTGGTGAGAGCACGGCTTGTTAACCACTAGAGCGTTTGAATGCCCTTCACTCACCATGAGAGTTGCTTCCTTTATTTCTTTGCTGTCGGTGTAGTTTTTCTTCCTCATGCTTTTTGAAGCGTATTGCTTCTATCAAATTCGTATCCACTCTTATTTTCACGTGGACGCACGGCCTTTCTATGTTGGGCGAGAGAAATCTCATATGCAGTTCATTCAGAGAGGGTTACTCGGAGGAGAATTCGAGCTTGTTCAGACACGCCTGAACCTACACCTATCTGTCTCTACCTAGAGAGTCGAGGCTGTCGCTTGACTCCTGTCTTCAGTGTGTAGAACGGAGACATCAGGAGTGTTGACGGGTTTCGGATAGATAAGGAAGTCTATCTGTACGAAGACACCGATGGGGAAGAGGGGAGTCTGTTCCTCCTTCCTTGTCCCTCGGGGCGTATCTTCTCTTGCTCGGGAGACAGCAGGACAGGACGCATCAGACGTAGCTCTTCTCCGGTCTCTCTCGCCGTGTCTAGCTGCCTTCTTCGACAGTCGACTTAACGTTCATCGAACCGGACTTCTTTTTCTCTCCCTTCTACTAGAAACACCTCGACATAAGAAAAAGCTCTCTGTAAAATGCTAGCCCCGATGTCAGGGCTGTATGAATCACCATGACCATCATCGCGACATCAAGCGGCCGCTTGCTTAGAACTTCTCTGTCCATCTGACTTCCCGTATTTCAAGGGTTTCCGGAAAGCTTGAAAGAACAGCTAGCTAGCTATCTATCTAGAAAAGTTGGGTGTCTTGTGAAGAGAAATTTCCTCACTTCTAAAAGTTTTTTTTCTCAGCTACGGTCAACACTCTAGTCGTTATGCACTCTCAGCAGTCTGCTCCTCTTCTACAAATGGAAGGAAATCGGACAGTTGGTGCTCCCATCCCAGGTGTACGTACACCGGAACCTCACCTAGAATTCTGCGGTGACGTCCACGGAAAAACCGCTTACTACAACTTCCGCACAGAGGCCGACAGAGTACGTGTTTCTCCACACAACTATTTGTAGACCCTTCTCATACAAAACCTTCTGTTGCTAGGAGAGAGATTTCTTCTCTGACCCGACTATATCTCTCTCCTCTTCAACATAGCACACGATCTATCTATGTGTCTATCTATCTGTCTTATGAAGACACACTGCCTTCTTTACACGACTTCTGATCTCTTCTCTTCTTTCCCACTCAACTCCTCCTTCTCCCTTCTTTTTTACCGACAGTAGGCGATTGAAGAGCTGAGCTTATAGTCAAGCCAAATAGCACAGCACGGACAGAGAGAGAGAAGAATGAAAAGATCGCTGTGAAGAAGGCATGGCGATCTTCTCAATCTTCTTCTTTTTGCTCGCTGCTGCAGCAGCCCAGCTTCCTCTCACTCCCTCCCTCACCAGGGAGAAAGAAAGACAGAAAGAAAGACATCACTTTATTTTCTTCCCAAATGTGTCTAGTACCTTCACTACCACGTATATATCTAAATGAAACGAGGAAGAGCAACTGCACGCACGGCAAAAAGAAAGAACCAAGAGTAAACTTGAGACAAGAAAAGAGTCTCCTTCAAGAACACCTCAAAGAAGTGCGGTAACGTCTGGTTTCGGAAAGAAAACAAGAAGAAAACTATCTTCTACAACCAAGGTGTATGTACACTGCGAACGGACCGGACCGCTTCTTCTCCCTCCTCTTTCCTTGCTTCCATTCTTCACTCTCTCCCTCCTTTCTTTTTTTCTTTTGTCTCTCACTTGAACCAATCATGCATCAAAAAGAAATGTCAACACCTTGTCTGGACGGACAACTCCGAAAGATCGATGTATCAATCATCTTCTTATCGGAAAGATGTCAGAATCGATTCTGATAACCCACTCCAAGTGGTGCATACCTCTTTCTTTTCTTTTTTTCTTTCTTTCACACTCTTCCCCTCCGTTTCTTTCATCCCCCGTCTATGGTGTTCTCTCCACTCTTTTCTTCAAAACAGATTCCCTTCTTCAGAAGTAAGAAAAGAAAACTTTCCTCTGTTCATTTCTTCTTCTTAGCATCGTCAAAAGAAAAAATCTTTCATCCCCAGGAACACTGAGTAATATGCATGCAGTCATAACCTTGGTCGAATTAACGAGAGCTCTTCATAGATTTCTTTCTTTCTTTCTCTCTCCGTCTCTCCCGCCTTTTCTTTCTTCTTCTCTCGAAAACATTCCCTATATTTTCTACCCAACTAACATCTCTCTTTCATCTATCCGTCTATCTTCAACCACTCAGTCCTTCGATCTAGACCTATCCACCTACGTATCTTCTTCTTTCTTCGTCTCCCTTCTCGCTCCCTCTATCTGTCAAAATTCTCCTTAACCCTCTCTTTTTCACTCTCTCTTCATTCTTCCTTTCTTCTTTATCATTCACACGAAGGTCTTTACGGCCGCAAACTCGCAGAAGAAGAGCAAAGGATATGACGGAGACGAATTTTTCTATCACTATCCCTTCTACAGGGATGAGATATTTCTCCTTCTTTGCATGCCTTTCATTCCACAAATTTTCTCGACTGACGAGAAAGAAAACCAGATCAATGAAGCTAGCTAGCAAGAAGAAAAGGAGCAAGTCTTATAAGAGAAGATGCGTAGATCGAGTCAATCAATCCACCCTAGACCTTAGAGTGTTGTAGCGTGTGCTGTATATACACTTGAAACAGACGATGGGTCCCTCTCCACCTGGGAAGGCCTATTGTAACTTCTCCACACACACCCTTCATCTCACTGCGCACCGCCTTGATCCTCTAAGAAGACGTGATAGTCTTTCTTCGAGGATGTACGTTTACATCATATATACAGACACGTATGTGTGCATGCGTGTCTACATTCCATGCGTACCTACTATATACATGTACAGTACATAAATATACATATACACTCTCCATATTCTGTCTATCTCTATCCACCCCCCTGCAGATTTCAGTGATCGTATGACGATGCTCTACGAAGGAAAGACATACGTACATAGATTGACAGAAAAAGACGAAGATATAGACGGATAGCGTCAAATACAAGATCTCTCTCAAGTTATACTGGAGAGACCGCGCTTAAGATGAATTTAATAGACGATCCTTTTTATACAGAAGAGAGACCGCGCTCGAATGAATGGATGATCCTTCTTCCACAAAGAGAAAGCTCACAATGAACTCTCTCTTCTATAGATAGGAGAATTCGCTGCTCCCTTTTCTCGCTCCAAAAGAGAAACTTTCGATAGCGTTCTCCTCTCTAGGAACTGGTACGATATCCGGATCTTTCAGATGTAGCTACACACCAGAACCCACCCCCCTACGAGTCGCTCACTCACCAATGGATCTCCTAATTCTGGGAGAACACAACATCCCTATATACAAATGCATACACACGAAACGAGGCCTCTCTCTCTGTATGCATATACAGATAAATCTACTATATAAACATATACAGACATATACAGATAGTAAGCCGTATATCATCCCCTCCTATACAGGAGCCCCCGGGGTGGATGCTACTGCATACCATGATCATACCGCCATCCATCGACTGTGTAGAACGGAGAATAGTACGGTTGATTTGTCCTCCTTCCTCTTAGAGGAGACACTTCTGTCTTTCATGGAAGAGAAAGAAAGGCAAGCCTCGCTCATGGATCCCACCCCTCCCCGGGGAATTACAACTTGAATCGAAGAAGATGCAAGCTGAAGTACGGCATAGTTCTTGAGTGAAAACAGGTGATCTCTAACTCTCTCTCTTGCGTGTCTCTACCTATCTCTACATAGACACGCGAGCTTCATAGATCTCCGTGTACAGACTTCTTCCTCTCTCACTCTTCTTTTATCTCTACATAATACATGTGTGTGACTGAGACAGAAAAGAGGAGGAGAGAATCTCGAAAGCTCCTCAATCCACCCCTACCAAGTCGAGAGTAGAACAGCCACCATTCATTCTCTTCAGCCAGAAGGTTTATCGCCCTTCATTCATACACAAAGATATAAATACACCCACTCCCCTCATTCTTCTTCGTCTTGTCTTTTTTGCTTTCTCTTTTCTCTTCTTCATTCCAAACCACGGAAGTGCGTCCACTTCTCGCTCTACGGAGGCGAGACTTTCTTCTTCCTCTTCTTCGCCTCTTAAAGGGCTTTTGCGATGAACGGCAGAGGTAGAGACCTTCTTCTTCTTCGTCTCTCACGTCAAGAAGCTTTCTCTTAGCGACCGTCGTAACTCCTCAGCTCCTCCTTCAGTCTCACTTTTGGGGAGAAGAAGAGAAAGAAGATAAGATCTGTCTTTAATCTATCTTCTTACGGTTTTGTCTTTCTCTCTCTCTTTTCTCTCTCCCTCTCGACTTTTCTCTCAGCATCCATAAGCGAATGAAGCGACATAAAGTCGATCGAGAGTAAAAGAGAGATGGAGATAGATATGGATAGATCTCTTTATAGATATCTGTATACATGTATATATGTGGATGTGGATATCTTGGAAAGGACTGTGATACAACTGTCTGGAGATGTCTAAGCGAATGAGAATGAAGGGAACGGGAGAACATCCAGGTATGTAAGCGACTTCGCTCCTTCTTTCTTTCTTTGATCCTCTTCTTCTTCTCCTGACTAAGGTCTTCCACCCTTCATCGTCTTCTTCTCTCTCTCTATCTCGAATCTCTCGACAGTTTCTCCATGCTTTCTATCTTCCCCTCTTCGGCTACACCTCCTTCTATCTTCTACCAACTGTTGCAGGTGCTCTCATACATCTCCATCCGAGGTCTTGAAGAAGATAAGGAAAAAGGAAGAAGAAGAGAAAGAACACTGAAGACGTCCTCTTCTCTTTCCTTCATTCTGCATCGATGCCAAGAAGAAGAAGAAGACATGCATACAGGGGAAAGAAATACCCGCCGTGTCTCTTCTTCTTCTTCTTTGACTCCGCGAGTAGAGGGCGGGTGCCAGTCTTGAACTGTCGGAATGACGCACAGACCAAAGAAGAAGAAAAAAGAAGAGAAGGAGGAGGAGAAACCTCACTCATTTCTCTCTTGCTTTTGGACGTGGTGGCTACCAATGAGTCTGATCACTTCAACATTTCTATCTCTCTCTTCTTTCTCCGGAGATCTTCAACCTCCTTCCTTGTTCTCCTACGTCTTTTTTTTACCTATGTATATACCTCGCTCCTTTTAAGTTATCTAGCTCTTTATCTATCTATCTATCTCTGATCAATCTCTCTATTAAGCTTTGATCTCTCTGAGAAAGCTTTTCTTCTCCATTCTCTCTGGGGATCTCAGGCTCTGTGAAAGACACGGAGCCTCTGTTTCAATTGCTGAAGCGAAATAAAGAAGAAGAAGGGAAACATGAGAGAGAGAATATTTCTCTCTCTCTCTCTCACATGTCTTTTTCTTCTTCATCGACCCTTCTACCAATTGCTTTCTTTCTTTCCTTTTCCTTCTTTCTTGCCTTCTCTTCTTTCTTTCCTTCTCTATCAAGAAGCGATTCTTCTTCTTGTTGAGATGTGTATGTTAAGGAAGGAAGAGTCGACCGGAAGTAAGGAAAGAGAGAAAGAAAGAAAGAGAGGTCTCTTCCAGTTCGGCTGTTGAAGAGAGAGGGGTGCCCCGATATCTCTACGTCTCTAGAAAAGAGGAGAACCTTGAGGGGAGATACGAAGAGATCGGATCTCCGCAAAGAGAAAGAAGAAAACCTATTGCCTCTTCATTCCTCTCTCTATCTTCTTGCCTATCTCTATCTTCTTTCTTCTTGTTCAGATGAAAAGCAGTCCTCGTCTTTTAGTTCCAGTTGAGTTGCTGGCAGGTATGAACTCTTTCTTGATCTCTCTATTGACCTTTCTTTCTTTCTATCTATCTATCTATCTTGTGTCTTTCTTCGTCTTCTTCTTCCTTCTCTATCTCTCTACTTATCGAGATCTTCCGTCACGAGAAGCGACCACGCGATAAGTAGATAAGAGATACAGAGAAATAGAAGAAGAAGAAGACGAGGATTAACGACGCCACTGCCTACCACCTCAAGAGGGGTCTGGTCTTCTTCATCTTCCTGTTCCTCTTCTTCTTGTTCTTTCTCTTCTTTCCTTCGTCATGATGACGATGCGGAGGAGATCTCTCTTCTCTCTTCTCTTTCTCCTCTCTAAGCCAAGAGAAGGAAAGAGAAGAGAGAGAGCATGAAGAGAACGAAGCTGGGAGCAAGGAACGCCATAAGAAGACAAGAGGAAGCGAGGAAGGTACGAAGATGAGAAAGGGAGGGTTCGATACCCCCCTGTAGAATGAATAAGGGAAAGGAGAAAGAAAGAATGACTTTCTTATAGTTGCCGATATTTTCTCTCAGAACTCTATTTGACTCCCCACGCATGTCAGGCTATCGTCATCGAACTGAACGAAAACACACAAACCAACAAAGAAAAGAAAGAAAGAAAGAAAGAAAGAGTGAGAAAGAAAGAAAGAATGCTAAGAAGAAAGAAAGAAAGAAAGAGATAGAAGTTGAGAAGTGGAGGAGAGCAAAGAGAGATGAGAAGCAATTCCGTTTTTGTGTGAGGTGTATGCATGCATCATATGAAGATAGAGTGTATGTACAACGTATACCTGACACTGGGTGTTCCTGTTGCACCTCGTCTATCATTTAGAGTGAGCTTTTCTTCTTCCCCCGTCAAGAGAAAGATAAACCCCAAGAATAACACCAAGAGTAACTCGTTTCTCTCATTCCAAAGGTTCTTTTGATCGAAGAAGATCGCCACGTCTATGAATGAAAAGAAGACACGAAACGGACGATACAGAAGAAGATTACACGTGTGAAACAACGGAGAACAAGGGAGACACCAAAGAAACCCCCTCCCTCAAGTCAAGCTTAAAGAAAGAAAGAAAGATAAGAAAGAGTGAGAGAGAAAGAAAGAAAGAAAGAGAAAGAAAGAAAGAAAGAAAGAGAGAGAAAGAAAGAGTGAGAAAGAAAACAAGTGTAGAACACAGGACGGCTGCTAGAGAAGCTCTCAGATACAATGTGGAAAAGAGAAATATGGCTCTAGCCCCATGTGCTACTCTACGTGCTGACAGGACACGCCTCTTCTTCCCGCTCGTTCTCCTCCTCCTTCTTCCTCTTTCTTCTTCTTCTTCTTCTTATCTTTTCTTTCCCCTGGGGTTTATCTTTCTCTTGACGNNTATCTTTTCTTTCCCCTGGGGTTCTGTATGAAGAAGGAAGACTTACACGTTCGGAGACAATAGACCTGGGGGGAGATATGGAGGTTTGACGTTTGTAGGCAAGGTCTTTAATGTTCTTTCCTCTTGGTCCGCCCTTATCACGACTATCACTCCTATTCTTACTCTTCTTCTCCCCCTTCTTGGCATCCTTCGTCATCTTTCCGGTGTATGTACACTCCATCTTGTGACGCCCTCCCCCTGTCTTATGTGAATTCGCACCCCCCCCCTCTGTTCCCCCCCCTGAAGAAAACTTCTTTGCATTGATATTCCCTTCAAGATGTCCTGACGTGAAGTACATGTCTGGGGCTCTTAGACCTCTCTGACTTTCCAGGAGAAATGAAGAAGAAGAACCTCCCCCCCCC
>NW_027156820.1:0-1500 GCF_002600585.1 Cystoisospora suis | reverse complement strand
CCTCCTCCTAGATAGCCTCCCGCCGTACCTCCTCCTGCTTGTCCACCCTGTTGCTGATATGAACCTGTGTGACTGTTCATGCTGCTACCGCTACTCACATAGAGATAGCCACACCCCGCACCCGTCGAGGCATAGAGAGAAGAAGAAGAGAGAGGATGTGATGGGAACCCTCGATCCGCTCCGAGGAGAGAAAGCATCTCCGGATTTGAATAGCTAGGAGTAGGAGACGGATAAGAAGAATACAGGTGGCTATTATTCGGAAAAGAAGAAGAAAGAACAGAGGAAGAAGAAGGTCCTATCGCCCCTGCTCCCCCAGAAGGCATGTGGTACGACGATGCTACTTCTCTCGAACCAAAGGCAGGGGGTGGCGAAGAAGGATAAGAAGAAGAAGAATTGAGAGGAGGAGAAGGAGTACCAGATGAAGAAGAAGAGGAAGGAGGAAAGAGATGGCGATTGTAGTCTTGTAACTCCGCTACAGAGAGAAAGACAGAAAGGAGCAAGGCGCGCGAGAGACACCCCTTACACGATTGAAGAAAAGACGGGAGAGATACTCATGTCTACTTACATACATGTTTATACACAGTCTATAGACTTGACATAGAGAAGACTAGTGTATACACACCAAATAGATATCTATAAATACAGGAAGGAAAGACATGACAAAATGTATCTATAGAGAAGGGGCGAAAGAAAATAGATACGCTCCTCTCGTCACTTCATCCTTTTACACACATATATACATGTATTGACATACATCAAAGAAAACATCTATCCTTGATCTCCCTATCTGTCTGTCTGTAATCCGTCGATATATTTTCCATAGATACATATGACCTAGGCCCTCAATACTACTTCTACTAGTATAAAGAGTAACAACATGGTCGGTCCTTCGGTTTTCTTCTTTCTGTCATTCTTGTTCTTGTTGTTTTTCTTCACCTTTTCTTTCATCCTCTCTTTCTTTCCTTTCGTCAAGATCGATGAATGGCTTCGTAACAGGCAGCATATAGACTGAGAGAGGCAGCTATATGCACATCTTAACCACCCTCACAGATACTACTTCCTACCACACCCCCCGATACACCTAGATCTCTCCTTCTATCCATTCTATCGGTTCTATATCATATCGATCTATAGAAATCTCTCTCTCTCTCTCTCTAAACATGTGTGCTGAGGTAGGGAGAAGAGATATAAAGCCTTCTTATACACAACCCTCGGCACATGAGGAGATCTGTCTTGAAGACTGCAGACTCCTCCCTCTATACTTTCATATCCCACAACTTTCAGACGCCTGTATACAGGTTCCCCTCTCTATGTAAGCCTGTGATCCCTACGACAAGATATGAGATTTCTCCTATCATATCAAGCTTGACAGAATTCCGTGAATGAAACAACAGGACACTCAAGCTGTCTCCTTCCTTCTCTTTCTTTCTCTTTAAGACATCTTAATCATCTATCTCTATCTTCTTTCCTTAATCATCATCTTTCTCTTCTTCTTCTTGA
>NW_027156819.1:0-237 GCF_002600585.1 Cystoisospora suis | reverse complement strand
GAGATGATGCGGTTCTGCCGTAACTGGGGACAGTAGAGAGACATGGAACACTGGGTGGATGAGCCATGATGCTGGCAAGTCCAATTTGACTGCATTCTCGCCTACTAGTTCGAGAATCTTGAAAGGTCCGCGAAAGCGATGACGCAACGCCTTTGAACCTTCTTCGATTGGGAGGTTGGCTGTGCTAAGCCAGACCTCTTGACCAACTTGAAACGATGCGGGTCGTCTCTTCGCATC
>NW_027156818.1:10340-13263 GCF_002600585.1 Cystoisospora suis | reverse complement strand
CACCACCCCACCACCTTGGGTGGTGTCGCCATCCGCTAGGCTACCGCGACGGATAGCCAGCTAGCGCTACAGCTAAGATACGGTAGCTAGTCGGTAAATAGCTCATTATACTAGCTAATAAGAGGTCTGCTCGTGTGTACTAATACTAACTCCGTGTATGTCTGGGCAACCGCCCTGACACAACCTCATGAGTCCGGTTTCATATCCTACGTATCCCTTCTTTGTGACTTTGAATGCCTTCGGTGGAGCTCCATTGAGATAGCTTCCTAGAATGGCTTGAACCGACGACTTAGGTAATTTCTCAATGGGTGTTTGCTTCTCTAAGGTACGAACTACAGTGAGGAGATGTGGTAAATACCTGATCGTATCGCTTACGGGTCAGAGCACGACTCTGACACTCCGTGATGTGTGAAGGTCGGCTATCTACCTTGTACCGTTTGAACGTGTATGCGCGATTACTATCGCGTGTCCGAAACAAACTGCCGTGTCGGTTGAACACTCAGCAATTCTCCTGCCACTCCCGATAACGACTTCCCCTCGACAGGGGAATTACTCTCTGGTGGCCATAGTCTCCACGGTCTCGTCACGGTACACTGGCCAGACTCAACGTTTCTCGTGTGAGCCGCGCGGTTAGGCGGTTGCCAGGTCGCCTGAATAACGGTCGGCAACCTAGTGTTAGCTTGTGACAGCCCCCACGCCCTGGTTCCTTCAGGATGTGTTGCCAAGCTGTACTCGTCCCGTCTTCACTACGACCACAGTTGATGGAGCTCCTGCGATGCGGCTGTGCGCTGTCGCCCTGTACGCCGTTCCGCAGAGTGAGTGCCGTGCCGTGAACGACCGCCGACTACTGTGCGTCTCGGTCGTTAATTAGATACGTGCTCTGTCTTTCTTGAACAACCAGCTTGGAACTTCCTATATTACGGCATCCGTTATTCGCGGCACTACCGTGTGGTTGGTTGTGGACCCGCTGTTTTCCCGGAGATCCGTTGTCTTTTTTCGCTTCTGCCGTTGAGCACTTTACAACGTCCGGCCAGAGCGGAGAGTCACCGGCTTGTCGCATTACTGACGCCTCCGGAATTGAGGGGCAATGTCAACAATGGGCTTTGGCCTTGGTGGCCGAACAACGTTTCATCCGAAAAGAAGGTTCGTATCCGAGAATTCACACTGAGACTACGGCAGGAATTACCAGAGGCGCGGATGACACCAGGACAGCCGCGAAAGTGCTTCTCACGCTTCCAGGAGCTACTCCTGTGAGGAGGAAGGGCACACCTACAACGCCCGTCGCTCGCTTCTCCGTGGCCCTCTCGAGGGAAGAACTACCGTCGCGGCCGCTACGACGGGCAGCCCAAGTGAGTCGGGACATGACACCCTCCACCACTAAAGCGGGCGCTCGACGGAGGTCATGGAACTTGTCAGCGCTTCCGGGAGAGCCACCCAGCTGCAACTCCATTACGCCTGGGGGTCCCGCTGCTCATCCAAGCCGACACGGTACCAACGACGGTCCGGCTGGGGTGACACTTCAGTCCAGCTGAAGGGCGCTTTCACACCCGCGAGCGGCAGAAGCTAGTACGCGTTGCGGGCGAATAATGTCCTCAAACAATTCTCTCCTGGTGGCCGCCTTCGTCCAGAGGCGGCGCTGGGCTCGGGCAACCCCTCCCTGAGCTCCGGAGATCCGGACTGTTAGAAGAGACCACGCGATTACCCTCTGCTTTCGTTGGGGAGATCCAACGTTGTGGGTTCTCGCGACTGCACCCTTTAAATCGCCTCCTGCGAGAGTGTAGTATCCTTCCCTAGTGCGGCGCCGCCCTACCGGTATTGCCCACCAGGGGATTTTGCTTCCCCGGGCGAACCGGCCCCAATCTGTAATGCCGGTTCGCACAACTTTTCAAGTGATGTGTGGACATCCTAAGGGAAAAGAGTTGACCGGAGAGACAAGCGACGAGACAGGAAAGACAACGAAAAGAGGGCTTCTGAGCAGTTCTTTACCAAGGACGCCCACCGGCAAATACAGAGTAGGACCAACATTTTTTCTGTCCGGTGGCCACGTCTCAGGGGAAGGCGCGGAGCCGCGGTGGTACACTTGACCTGACTCCCGGAACTTGCCTGGTCCACAGCACGTCAGACGAGGCAAGTTCCCAAATCGTCGTGCCGGACAAAAATCCGTGTCTAAAGACATGCCACTGCCATTGTATTCTGCCGTTAAGAAGGAACCGTCCCGACCGAGTACTCCGAGAGGCCTGTTGTGGCCTTTTTCAGAGTACTTATGGGATTGTGTTACTTCGCTCATTCGCCGGCCGCTCACCTGACTACATAAGGTGCCGAAGTGGCCAGGTTCGGGGTTTCGTAAAAACACTTTCTCGCGTCGGGGGCGGTGCATTGGCGGGAAGACGCGCCAGAGCTCACGTAAAGGCAACCAGCCAAAAGAAACTCACTGCCTCGCAATTACTCGAAGGCTGCCACGTCGGGAGAACTTGCATCTCTACTTTTTTGTGCGTTGACACGGAAGTACTAGCAGAGGGCCCCGCCCTTGGCGCCAGCACCAAGGCGAAGGACGCGCGTCTCCCTGAAGGAGTCATGCTTTCCTATAAGAAGAACACAGCTCACTGGCGTGCCCGGAGACGCCACGAGTGCACCGACAGCGCACTCATCTTAGCTGCTGGTAGGGTTCTCTGGTTGCTTGCCCCGCCTTCGTCGCTCAATCTCCGCCCTTCCTGGGTCCGTGAGGCCACTGAGCGAGACGCGGCATGTGGGGTGAGACCGGAACACGACCTGAAAAAGGGGCGCTTATAACTTTAGCGGCGGTGTCAGTGGTTTTTTCTACTTGCCCATATTTGTCTTAAGTTAGAAATGCCGTGCTTCTGAGTGGCCGTTTAGTCTTCATGTTCCCTTCCGGGGCCTCCACTAGGTGGCTACGGAGTGGCGG
>NW_027156818.1:5283-10326 GCF_002600585.1 Cystoisospora suis | reverse complement strand
CCTGTCTCCACCCCAAGCCTTCGTCCGCCTTGGTGGGCTGCCGACCTTACTTCGTCCGCAGACTATCTCGGTCGCTGTCTCCCGTTGCTCTCTTGTCCCTTGTCATTTCAAACCTCACTTGGGGAGGATTTGCCGTTCTTGGCGGGATTGTCAGGGAGGGAACCTGTGAGGGAGTGCCTAGACAGCACGGTTATTCAAGTTGCTGGCATTGGGAGTGTTGTGGGGACGCTTTGAACTGCAGTTGTTGTCTGCTCCGAAATTTGGCTGTCGTCCTAGATTTGGTTCCTGCCAGTGGAGCTGTACGGCATGGCCTTCGGGAACCTTTTGTACAGTCACTGCAGAAGGGATTCTGGGGGGTGCCTTCCGGAAGCAGGTTGGCAGCGTATTTGACGTGTTTTGGTCTGTAGTGCCGCTCAAACACTCTGCGGTTTCCTTCTGCTGAACCGAATTAGCTCTTGGTTGTCGTCGCGGTCCGGCGTGTAGTTCCAGCTTGCCGCAGTTTGTACAGTTTGTACAGTTTCAGGCTGTCTCCGGTCCGTACCGGTCCCTCTGGCAGGTACTGAGTGATCAGTCAAGGATGTGTATGTATCGCTTTATTTGTCGTCTTTAGTTTACAGGTGATCAGACACTTGTCGCCCTGCATTGGAGCTCCTCATAACTTGTCCTGCCGCCCACCCGAGTTTGGAATCTTTCCATCCAATGTAAATCGTTTTCTCGGTTGTTATGTGACTCCGCGGCACATGTCACTCTTTGAAAAATGGTGTCCTTTAGCCAGCGCGATACAGCGGATAACCCGGCATTGGGCGAGAGGGTTCCTTCGCGCTGCTCCTCTCCGGCTCCCTCCGCGCGCAACGAGCCCGGACCGGAGCCCAAGGTTTCAAGTTCAGATGGAAAGACAGGTACTGGTATCTGTATGGCCGTACGAGGTCTTTCGACCCCTTCTTTTCCTTCCAGCTACACCACCCTGTCCTCTCCATCCGGAGTTAGTTGTTCCGCCCCAGGTACTCTGCATCATCCTCAGCCGGATCAAGCGTCTCTACTTGAGCTAATGGAGCCTCGCTGCCTCTTTCACTTGTTCTCGTTTTTCGACGTGTCAGAGCTCCCAGTCTTTTTCTTCTCCCGCCATTTCAAGCAGATGGCCTCACATGCCTTCGGGGTGCGTCAGTGTGTCAGCCTCACACTGCAATCGCGCTGGCGCTGGCGCTCCAAGGACCTTGCCCTGTTTTTCACTCTCTGCAAGGATGGTGGTGTCCGACTCCCGCCTGAAAGCATGCGACTGGCGAAGACTTCGTTTGGGTATCGGGTTGGTGTCGGGTCCTGGGCTTATTTGTTTGGACAGGGAGCCTTCCTTCGGTACATCAGCATCGAAGCTTCCGCGCATCCCATGTATTCCCTAGAAGAACAATACAGTCTGTTAGGGACGCATTCGAGCACTCTGGAGGAGTTGCGTGTCTGCAGTTGTCGCCGTGTCGTGAATGATCTGGCTGACTCTTTCCTTTCGAACAGCGGCGGGATGCCGCCTTGGCAGGACTCGATGGCGACGCCACAGGCCAGTGATGGGGAAATGCTGCGCGAACTCGAAGCTGCTGGGCAGGTCATCAGTGGCGACGACCATAATAGCTCCTCATCCGGACGGGCCTCAGCGGGAGTCGATGTGAATGCCGCTTCGTATTCATATAGGTCGCAGCGCTTTCCGCGCCTGCGGGTGTTGTCCATCGTGGGTGAGGTTCTGATACCGTATACGCGCTTGTTGTCTTCTTGTCTGGAAGCGGAGGCAGGTGAAGGTTCGGGACCCGCGTTTCCGAAGCTGGAGACGCTGGTACTCTACAATCCGCAGTTGGGTCAGGGCGACACTCTGGAGCTTGAAAGCAGGATTGTTCCGTTGTTGACCCGGGTTTTACCCACGGTCCGGTCATTTGTGTTCATCGGGTGGAAGTGCCGTACCGGTGTCAGGGCGCTTCTCCGCCTTCTTTTCGTCCCAGGACCGGAAAACGGGGCTCTGGAGCGCGTGCGTTTGGGCTGCTACTCGGCGCCTGCAATCACAACGACGCGGTGGTTCGAACTGGTTGCGGACCACGCTGCTTCTCTCGCCGACCAGGCGGAGTGGAATCACGAACTAGAGCTTGGCCATGGTAGTTTAGTGGACGATCAGGAAGTTGCCGTATCTTCCAGTGCGAGTCCAGGCGAGCGTCGAGTTTTTATGACTTCTGGGCACGTTTCAGGACGGTCAACGGGGAGAATTGATGTATTCCCAGATGAATCCGTACAGGGGGGACGAGAGGGCACGGTGGAAGAAGCGTGTACGCGGGCTAGACTGAAAGCTGGCTTGGAAAGAGGCGGAATATCGTTACACTGTGGAACAAACGCGAACTTCAGATTCGTTGTAGCGGCTGTGGCGCAGCTCAGGCGCCTGACTGGGAACGAGGTGGTGTTTGCCGTGGAAGGCTACTTTTTCATTTCTTTTGATGACTTCGACCTGCAGTCTGTCTCACAGCTTTTACCAACCATCGACATCGTGTTTCTTTTCCCATCTCTGGGTCGTGAGGAAATCTCCACTCTAGAGGACAGGGGAAGGCCCCTGCACAACAGGGAAGGAAGAACGAGGAGAGACGATGCTGGTGTTTCAGACGTACATTTGGTCACCGTACCACGAGCGGAGGGACCAGGCAGTGCAATGCACGCCCGATCAACGGCAATGAGCGAGGGAACCCAGAGAAAAACTGCGCTTCTGGAGAATGCTTGTGTAGACAAGGAGAGAAAACCAGGGGGCGGTGTGCATGTGTTTCGGCGAGCCAGGCTGCTGAGATTGCACCTGAGAGATTCGGGTGGCCATAATGTCAGACAAGCAACTGGTTCTCAACTATCGGCGTCCGTGCGTCACTTGTTTGTCTATGCGCCTGCGTATCAGGACGAGGTTTTGAGTTGGTCACAGTCGCAAGAACCGTCACTTTTGTCAGGCCGGTACGGTAGTGCGCTGCCTACAGTCGGCTTGTTTGATGAGCAGCTTGGTGAAGCCAGGCATGACTGGCCCCTCATTGTTTATTCTCGAGTGATCCCGTTTCTGTCAGAGGTGGAGGCATTCGTCCTGGAGGCCCCTAGCGGAACAGCAGGCTTCGACTTTTACCGACGGCTCGTCCCAGCTATCTGCGCTCTGCCGCACCTCCGGACTAAGTTCGTTGGCGTTGAGCTGACTCCACAGAAAAGCATGCAGCAAACTTCCAATTTCAGTATGCTTCTTCGCAGCTTGCCAGGTGGGGTGCGCCCGCCGCTCCGTCTTTTACGACTATCCTTTGAAGGAGTCGATGTCGACCCCGGTTTGCTTTCCACTCTTCGTACTTCATTGGCGGAGTTATTAGGAGTGTACGTTCATATTGGTCTTGTCGAAGTCGAGCAGAAGGGGCCTGCGCCGGGACATTGTAGAATTCCTCCGCCGATGTCAGACCGCGGCCGCCAGGGCCTTGACGAGCTTCTCTGTCCTGTTGGCTTCAGATTTGGCAAAGTCGTCGAAGATGAAGTCACTCTTGACCGGGTCATCTCGTACTCGCGCAGACGGAGATCAAGAAACTGAGGCAGAAGAATAGAGAAAAAGCCAGTTGAGGGGCCACGCAATTTCATGAGGGATTTTCTCAGCGTGGTTCAGTACTACCCTATTCTTGTTTGCCGTGTCGTGTTCGAGACTTGCTGATCGCAGACAGTTTTCAGCCCCCGGCGGACGTTCACCTGAAGGTGTCTCTGGCGTCGAGACGGCATCCTTCCTCAGATCCGACTTCATAGGATTTCTTGTTGCTTCTGCGATTGCGGGTCCTTCTCCTGTGTTAGTCTGCAGCGTACAGTTGGGCTGCCCGTGCCGCAGATTCCTTTTTTGAGTGGAGGCCGCGCTGTGTGTGTCGTACTGCCTGCACCGCTGGAAGTGCGAGTTTCCACTCGGCTAGAGGCCTCTCTTCTGTATTCAGAGTCTGAGCAGTGTGGTCTGCTTTGCTGGTTTTCCCCGTGTACGCGTCAACACCACGCTTTAATTATTTGCTTCTTTCCCAGCTGCCGGTGTCCCCCCCGACAGCGGCGCGTGCCGCAGGATGCTTTGGATAGCAACCGGTTTCAAGAAACATCATTGAACCGTGGACGCGACGTAGACTCGAGACACGGGGGAACACCACACGTGTGCAGGCGACGCGCTTCCAGAGAACGGCGACCCTGGGACTGTAGCAACGTCTTCGCATCGTGTTTCACCCGCCCCCGTCATGTCCCCTACACAGAAACCAGGTCGTCCACCCGTTTCTGGGTGGCCAGTGCCATCGGGAACTGGGACAAAAGGCATCATTGTCAAGTTGAAGCGTGACAGCAAAGCTGCTCCTCCAACGAACGTGTGTTCAGTCCGGCCTGGAAAACTTCGCTGCCAGCGTCCGAAAGTTACAAGGAAGCCCCAAAAAATCTACGGATGCCACGCTCGACCCCATAGCGAAAGGCCGCAGTTGCAGCTTGACTGATTTGGCTTCCTTTACCGCGCGAGCATGTGTAGTTGAACGCGGCTGACATGAAGTCTACATGGAGTCTGGTATAGTCCGAGGGCGTTCCCTGCCCAAACACATCGGCCAGCACAAGACTGACCTCAGACCCTACACCCGTCTATGCGTGCAGGTCTTCTGGTCAGTCCCCCCGGCGAGCCGACAGTCTTCCCGGGAGAGCCACTGGAACAGAGCAAACCCGATATGCACAACGTGGAGTACGACGCAAGCATCGCACGATCTCTCGCGGGGGCCACCGGCGGTTTCCCACGGGGCTGCTTACTGTTCAAGATCCCGCGCACTGCGAAACGCTCCTTGGCATGTCACGGCAGCCGACGGGGGGGCCGGTTATGCGTACAATAAGAGAAACTGTTGTATACTAGGGTGGGGAGGTGCCCCGCGCGGGCGAAAGCCCTCTTTCTGTAGCTGGTTGTCCCGACTGCTGTTGCCTCTCCCACAAGCGGTTCACCAAGTAGTTTAGCCATCTTCGCTGTCCTGCTCTTGTTGGGTCCCCCACGGGCAGTGCTGGGGCAGCCACAGG
>NW_027156818.1:839-5090 GCF_002600585.1 Cystoisospora suis | reverse complement strand
TGCTGGGGCAGCCACAGGAGCTGGGGGCACAGGTAGTGCTGGGACAGTCGCACGAGTCAGCAACCCCGGTCTGCTACTACTACTACTCCCTCCACCAACGATCACAGGCGTGCTCCCCAGTGCAGAGCTACGCCGACCTTGCTCCATTCGCTGCCACGCAGTTCCTCTGTATGGGATCCAGACAATTCCTGCAAATCAGCACACGATCCCAGTGAGGACAGCTGTGCTGCCGTCGGCTGGTGAATGCGGGCTCTCTGAGATACGCTGACTTCTAAAGAGCTTGAGTCGCTCTCTGGACTGGAATAGCTCGCTGCCACAAGGAACTAGGCTGGTATTCGGCACTGTAGCTCTCGGTCGTTTTTACCCGGGGGTGTTGACGGGGAGGGCAACGGCCCGGCAGGCCGTGGGATGACGAGCCGTGCTGCTGCAGAATAGGGAGGCGCGCCAGTCCTCCGACGACGCCCGTGGCAATCAGTTAGAACTGATAAATCCCCAGCCATTACGCTCCGCTGACGCGGCGCTTCTGGAGGTCCTGTCCTTCGTGGTCGGACAAGGGCCAAGGTCTCCTCGACTGAGGGAGCCGCTATAGAAACTCCCTGAGGTGGGGAGGGGACAGTCGGATCAAGAGGGGCTGGTCGCATAGAAAGATTCAACGGCTGCATAGCCTGGGAAACAGGCCCACGCTGCACCCGCGGAGCCGCAGCACCGGACGTTGACGGCGAAGGGCGGTCTAATGGCACGGAAGACGGCGCAGGGGGTGCACGTGGAGCAGGAAACTGTAGAGGCGCCCATAACGGCACTGGCGACGGTGGCGGGGACACCTGCAGCTCCGGTGAACCTCGCTCCTGGGTCAAGAGGAAACAAGCAAGACTGTCTACACATCAGAGGCGCGGAAAGAGCTGCACAATATACGGGCGTTACCAGAGCAAGACGATCTGTGTTACTTGTCTCTTCAGCCCACTGTGTGCAGAAGGTTACTGGGTTACTTCGAAGACGTAAAAACAGCTTATTCTGCCAGCTCACTGCATCAAAGCACAACTTGGATTGCCAACCCCCCGGTACAGCCTTATTTCTGCGCAGGAACAAAGTTGTGTGCTCGCAGGGGAACTGACTTGCCCACCGGACAGTCAACCGGTCTGTAGCACGCAGCAACAGCGAGGTAACACGGAGCACCGGTGAGCTACAAATGCCACCGGTCGCCTGCTTCACCGGAACCGTCCCGAGCGATATCGCCAGTACGCGAGAGTCCAAGAAGACAGCGCCAAGCCACCCTTCTATTTGGCTGCTGAGCAACATTTGTACACAAGGGAGAGTCGGCCACGGGAGTCGCATCGCAGTCCCCATGCACGGACCCTGGAAACTCTCCAACTACAAAACGTACGGCCCTGCTTCCGGCAACTGAGATAGCTGCATCGTCCTCGAGGCCACTCGAATTTTTTGTAGACAGTGTAGCGCCGCCGGGCTAACTATAGGCAGGTGATGACTCATCGGGAGGAGAAGACGGCGCTGGCACCCCACGGGTAATCCATTCCCGCCCCTCCACCCGCTTGCGCGGCCTCTCAGGTCCATTTCATGCAACCGGTCAGAAAGGGAAGCTGAAATTCAGATGTTGTATCGGCCAAGGAGGCTCCCGAAAGAACCTTGCGCCAAGTGGGCTTACCCATGGAGGGACTGGAGAACGTGCACGCCGGCGTCTGCGCCGACCCCGTCCGCCTCTGGCTGCCAACACATAGTGGAAACAGGCGCCATGATCACCTCTGCCACGCTCCGCCGTACGGAACATCGGGGACAACAACAGCCGTGCAAGAATGGCCATAGCCCAGACGAGTACCACCTGCCTGCAGTTCATCGGGGTCGGACGAGAAGGTGACCGTTCAGTGACGCGCCGCGGAAGTCAGCCTCCTACGTTCTATTGCCGTCATGCGGCCGCTGTCGTCATGCAAGTGGTGGCCTTGTGTGACTGGCGAACACAGTACGGTCATCGACACCGCTGCCCAGCCTCTCCGTTGCTGACGGGCGGCCGCGCGGACTCTCGCTGTCTGTACACAAATACTCTCCTCTGCCGTTCGGAGCATCAAGACGCAACTTGAGTCACCGCCAGCTGCCAGACCATCTGTAGCAGACGCGGGAGGAACGCTCCCGCACTACCTTGAGGTGGGTGCGTCACCCGCTTCATCAAGCAGCCACCGTAGCTTTGACGCAGAACGTATGACGATGGCGCGGAACCAGACATCAGATGACCGCATTCTCAAGCCTGACCGACAACAAAAGGAAACACGGACTCCGCTGACTGCACCGAAACGGGGAGCAGCCACAAAGACTTCCTGTTTTGAAGGCCGCCGGCCAGAGACCGTGCACCAACTTCTGTCATATCCAACCGCTCCGAGTTCGCTAGTCTGCTGTGCAAGACGGTGCTTCTCACTTTGACCGCAAAGAAACAGACCAAAAAAGATCTGAAGCAGGCATTCTCATGTTTTCGCCTGCGTCGCGAAGCGGCAGTGGGCTGCGGCCGACAAAACCACACTCTACCACGAATGGAGACGCTGCTGCTGAGGAAAGATGCAAGCTACATCAGAGCGGCTCTACACTACATCGCTTTCTGCTACCAGCAAAAACGGTGATCTGTCAGCACCTCCATAGGCAACGCAATACCAGCTCCCTTACCCAGGACGACAGTCTTTCAAAGACCCGAAGCGGCGCAATCAGACTTCCCACTCGCAGCCCCGGATGCAGAACAGGCAAATGGGAAACTGGCGACGAACTTCAAATGGAAGCACGGACTAACCACCTTCTTCAACTCCTAACTGCGAGAGAGCCGGAATCTACCGGCAGTATCTGACCCGAGTCACAAAGATGCTCCGCCTGACCGCCCAACCCGTCTCTTAAGAGCCCTCGGTCGCGAGCTGGAACTCAATCGAACAAGCACGGAGCGTCATGGCGCCCGGGTCTCGTCTCCAGGCGGTGGGCCACGGCGGCCGTGGTTGCGGATGCTACGAGAGTACCCGTGCGCCTGTACGTGGGTGCCCGGAGACTTCCACCTGTACATCAGTGTGAGTGTTTCGCGAAGGCCGTGCGTACGGGGGGCGCGGACATCATGAGCAACCCCGTACCACGGGGCCACAGAGACGCCTACTGGTCACATGAGTCGCCAGCCTCCCTGTAGATCTTCCAGAGGCACACACCAGTTCTGCGTGCGGCTGGGGAGGCCCAGCACCCGTGGAGACACGGCCGCTATTTGTAGATTGAAGGAAGTGGCTTTTTTGAAGAGTCGATGGTCTTCCTCGAATGCTCACCGTTAGGCGTCGCTGGTGTTGCCGCCCCAGACAGGACTACCAAGGTATAACGGAGCCTACATGTCCACACAGTAAGCGGTTCTGGCAGTTACCAGCACTCTCGACAGTTGCGACGGACAGAGCAGAAGTGGCCGTACAGGAGTGAGTACGCAAGCTTGGAAGAACGACTTGGAGAGCCCAGCACGGGCGTCTCCCGCAGCCTGTGCAGTCTGGTTGCTGACGCGGCCCGCCTTCCCCTGCCACAGCCACACCAGGAGCCGACCGACTGTGTCCCGCCAGCCATTCTTTGGCAGCTAGGCCTCAAAGCTGGGGATGTGGCGCGAGAGGGCAACTTGCCAGCAAGGAAGAGCCTACTGCGGCACTAGCGCGCGGCACAGTAACTGAGCGCGTTGTCAGGATAGGTACGTGCGCGATGTTCCTACCTCGGCTGAGTCAGAGCGGGAATACCTTGGCGAGCACCCGGGAAGAAGCGCCCTGACTGCCGGAGACCTGAATGACAGCGGCTGGTGACATGCAACTAGCACGCTGACCGTGCATCGATGGTGCCGTGCTACACGGACGCGCGGCGCGAAGGGAAATCTGACCTCGGAGAGAGGGACTTCCTTCTCTGTAGTGCTTGCCACACTGCCTCGGGCCGGAGTACGGTACTTCGCTCGTGACAGTGAGGGTACTCTTCGGACGTTTGCCAAGTCAGTCGTCAGAGCAGGACTGAGATTTGAGCGCGCGGAAGCATGTCACCAGGAGCCTTACGGAGTATAAAGTTCCTGCCATGGTCTCGTTATTACAGTGAACACGCTGGGCATTAGGGTCTCCAGCGTCGCGGCTCGCCGAGCGCCAAGGCCGGGAGGCGACAGAAAGAGACGTCAAGGGGAGAAAGGGAACAGCGTAATGAAGCGCGGACACTCCACCTGAGTGGAGAATTGAATCTGCGGCCCCTGTTGTGCCTGTAGAAGGCAGT
>NW_027156818.1:0-401 GCF_002600585.1 Cystoisospora suis | reverse complement strand
CTCAGTAGTGACAGTCCACTACAGCCCCTACCTCCCAAGAGAGTTGCATGCCGCACTTCGGAGAGTATGACACACACTGGTAAACGCCAGCCATTCGCGGAATGCGAGCGGCGCTTCCGCTTGGTCATCCCACACGTGTTTACCTGACTCGTGTGTACGCGAATGTCATCCTTGTGCTATAAAATGGCTGTCACACTGGCAGGCCACCTTGGTCAAGGCTCGCGTAAAAATCGGAAAGCTTGGTGTAGCCTCACACAACTCCCGGTCAGTCGTGATACCCCGGACGCCACAATGCGGAAACTGAAACCGGATGCGATTGCGTGGCGGACGCGAGCTAGCAATACTATATGCCGTCTGTGAGAACATCAGCGAGGTATGCTCAGTCGCCCCGGTGAGTGCGT
>NW_027156817.1:0-402 GCF_002600585.1 Cystoisospora suis | reverse complement strand
CGTGCGGCGCCCGTTGTCTTGCGGTCGCCGGCGCATGCAGCTTCTGAGGCGGGAGATTTTCCCGCGTGGACTTTCGTGGCCCAATCTGGTTTTTCCAGCTCTTTTACTGTTATACTAACTGTGTTAACTGTCTTATCTATAGATTAGGCTCCCCTAGGAGCCCTATTATTGCTTTTCCGGAATCCACGGACCGTAGTTTCCCCCTCCCGATCCGTGGGTCAGCTTGGCTGCCCGCCTATTGGACTGTGCTATCTGGCTAAAGTCTGGTTTTTCCTTTTCTCGGTTGCTTTCTTGCTTCTTTCTGAGCTTCGGGGCTCTGGGTTAGTTTTATTGTGCTTATTAACGTTATTAGGCTCCCCTAGGAGCCCTCCTGATCTAATGTGTGCCCGGCGTGGCCGCCCT
>NW_027156816.1:12903-13207 GCF_002600585.1 Cystoisospora suis | reverse complement strand
GATTAAAGATAGATAGATTAAAGATAGATTAAAGATAGATAGATAGATTAAAGATAGATTAAAGATAGATAGATTAAAGATAGATAGATACATCGACGATACGTATAGCGATATATGTGCTTTTGTCTACATTCCTAGTTTATCTGTGCTACTGCTTGAGTGTCCCGTCCCGCCGTCTCGCTCTCTGTCTGTCTTCTGTAGAAGAGTCTATTGATGGAAAAGGACTTTTATGAAGAGAGATTTCTATAGAGCCGTACCATCCCATCCTCCTTGCACAATCGCGACTCTTCCGAAATGTTCGTTT
>NW_027156816.1:0-12621 GCF_002600585.1 Cystoisospora suis | reverse complement strand
AAGCCAAGACTCCTTTCTTCTTTGTTTTTTCTTCTTCTATTCCCGGGTCTTCGCCTCCTCTTTCGCCTTGTTTAGTACTCCCTGAGCTTTCTACGAAGGTCGTCTCTCTCTCTGAAGGAGGTGTAGAACTCCTTCTCTTCTCCTGTGTCTTCAGGGGGAAAGAGAGAGGCTCCCTCTCTCCTTTCTCTTCTTCTTCTTCCTCTCCAATGAAGAAATGCTCCCGTCTCACATGGATGGTTTGGCTAGGACTGTCTTTTTCTTCTTCTTCCTCTCCTTCTGCTTCATCTCTTCTTCTTCCTTTCTCTTGTTCTTCCTGAACACTCATGTCAGAAGAATGTTGATCTGGATCGGAGTCATTATGGCCATCCCCAGTCTTTTCTTCTTTCGCTTCTTCTTCTTCCTTCTTCTTATCATTCCTCCCCACGGATCTCTCTTGGACGCCCTTAGACTCATCATGTGGACTGTCGCTCTCTCTCTCCTGTCCGCTTCCCCCTCCATTTCTTCTTTCTTGTGCTTCTCCATTCATTCTTCCTCCATCCAACAAAGAACTGTCCCTCCTTTCTTCTTCTTCTTGATCTTCTTCGTTCTCGTCATGCATCGCATGTGCCACTCCATTCTTTCTCACCTCCTCTTTCTCTCCTATCTTTTCGCCATCTCCTTCGGCGACTTTGGTCGCAACGTCTGAGCGAAGAGGAGAAAGTGAAGAAGAAGAAGACGCTTTTCTCTTCGCAGAAGACCTTCTCTCTCCTTCGCTCTTGACACGGGAGGAATGAGGAGGAAGAGAAACAAAGGAAGAAGAGAAAGAAGAACGATTCTTGAGGAGAATCCGTCCATCCATCAGGAGCGACTGAGCTAAGCGTATGTAGTTATTTTCTTCGACATCTTCGAGTGTGCGACAGTCTATAAGAATTATTCCCCACATCTCTAAAGCGAGCTTGCGCAATTCAAGTAACACTTCAAAACAGAAATCCATGGGAAAGAGAAGGGTATAAGAAAGAGAAGAAGAAGGTGTAGATACACTTGAAACATAAGGATGAGAAGGTTTCGTAAGAGGAATCCAGTGGCTTCTCTTCTTCATCTTTGTATTCTTCATCCCCTCAGGGATAGATAGAGACGCATGCTGTCCAGATAGCTCTCCCTCTTCTGTAGGATTCTCTTCTTTCTCTTCCTCTGCCAACGCCGCAGAAGAAGAAGAAGAGGAAGTGACTTTCTTCGATGGGTCCTGTGAGAGACTGGTCCTCTTTTCCTGCTCTTTCTCTTCTTCTTTGGACTCTTCGGTCGTTGCTCTTTCTTGCTCAGATGAAGTGCTTTCCGCAAGCGGGAGAGGAGTAATGAAGTGGAGAAGACGTGACGAGACCAGAAGGATAGGAAGAAAGATGTCGATACCGATCATACACGGCCAGTGAGAAGTAAGAAAGTCAAGAGGCATGCATACACTCGAACAAGGGCAATCGACGGCAAGAGGAGAAGAAGAAGAAGAGAGAAGATGGAGATTTCTTATCAAGATGAACTTCTCTTCTTGGTTCTCCCCTTTTCTGTTATATCCAACTTCTTCTTCTTCTTGGGCTTCTTTTCCTATCTCCTTCAGAATCATACACTTCACATCTTCCTTCTCTTCTCTCTTCTTTTCGCACTTCTCTTCTAAGAGAGGCGCCTTACAAGCTATATCGACTTCACGCTCTCCAACTCCCCCAACACATTCAGAGAAGGAGGAAGAAGGAGAAGAGATGTTTCTGCTTGATAGATCTCTCTCGGTGTCTTTTCCTGCTGAACAAAGAGATCTGTTTGAAGTATGAGGAACTGAAGAGACTGTCTCTTCTCCTCTTGTTTTCTTCGGTAGGCAGTAGGCACCTCTGTGTGAATGAAGTGCATGCATTTCAAACTGGAGCTGAGCTCGCTGCTTGATGGCGAAGAGAACATCTTCACTCTGGAGATGCATAGGAAGAAGACAGCTTTTCTCTTTCTCTTGGAAAAAGGAAGAAGAAAAAGAAGAAGGTGTGAGAATCTTCTCCTGTTTCGAATCGATCTCTTGGTTTGTGGAAGACAGAAGGCTACTCTTCTTTTTGTCTGCGACTAGACTAGGAAGGAGATCTGAAAAGAAGAAGTGGCGAGATGATGCGGACGTGCCTTTCTTTCTATCTTCATCGTCAAGCGCATGTTTCTCTCCTTCTTCTTCTCCTCCCTTTTCTTTGTGATCTTCCGCTTTTCTTTCTATTTCTGTTCTCGAAGGAAATTTGTCGTTACCCTCTTCGTCTTTCTTTTCATGGCCTTCTTCTTCTTCTGAAGATTTACGAAGAGAACGGGGAGAAAGCACATCAAGGCTTGAAGATCCAAGAAGAAAATCTCCGTCTTTCTCTTCTTCTTCTTCTCTTTCTACTGTTGTGCCATCTCTCAGAGGAGGAGGAGGAGGAAGAGGAGAGTGGAGACCATGAGGAGGTTGAAATTTATAGCTTGAGTCTGCGCTTTTCTCCTCTGTTTGCGTGTGTTCTTTCTTCTCCTTACAAGGAATAGAAGAATCATCAAGAGAACAAGAAGATGAAGAAGAAATCTCTTTTCTTTCTCCAGGAGAAGTCATAGATGATCCGGTGACCACAACAAACGAACGAGATATCCAATGCTGAGCAAATGACCGAGGTGTCTGTACACCGTAGAGACTAGCTAGTTGCCAGACACGACAGGCCGATTCTAAAGCTCTAAGAAGAAGAAGAGAAGATGAGGAAGATCGAGTGCAGGAAGGAAGCATGAAAGAGAGGTGGGCTTTTCTATACCAAGAAAAGAAAAGTTTGGCGCTATCTGAAGGAGAAGAAAGCTTCTGAAGTGTCACAAGCTCTCTTGCTCCTAGGCCACCTCCATCACCGAAGAAATCACTGCATGCAGTCCGAGATAGGGGGAGATTTTGGAGAAGATGTAAAGCAGATGAAGAAGACGAAGAGCATGATAACTCTGCTGCATGCTCTGACATGAGTGCTAAAAATACTAGCGCTGGCCTAAAGAATCGCAAATCAATGAAGTCACAAACCCACGTGTAGATAGAAAATACGCACATATAGAGAGATCTCAATATATACAGATATACACATAGAGATCCATACAAATGTAGGCATGAATACATACGCACACAGACATGAACGTATGAGTTACGTACGAGGATCAGGAAAGACGGAGAGACCATTCATTTCCATGAGAGTCCAGAAAGCTCTTGGCTCGATTCGCGATGATCGCTTGAGAAGTTCTAAAGCTTTATCTATAAGGCATATCTACGCATCCATATACATCTACACGGATCTATACATATGTAGAGAAAGAAAGAAAAAGAAGAGACGCTTGCGCCAAACGGCGCAATGTAGCAAGGCTTCGCTAGATATTCGTTTAGTCTAGAATGAAGGAAGACCTTCGGTACAGACTTTACCTCGCAGACTGCACCTGCTGGGATGCATGCACGCACTCCGCAGCCAGTCTTATCGCGTATATATGCTTATATACATATGTATACACATGTATGTATAAGAATATATATATATGTAAACATATATACATAGGTACGTACATAGATAATATACAGCTACACATATACGTAATTATATACATAGGTATACGAGTGTGCATGTGTGATGAAAGAGCTATGCTCTCTATCTCCCCTCCGTGGAGTACGAGGAGCGAGACATGTATGTACAGCTGAAGTGAAGGTGTAGAGCTGAAGTATATCGATAGGCGTAGATACACGTGACGAATGGAGAAGAGTGTAGAGCATCATACACCTTAAACTGACAAGAGCAAGCAATATATCTCCTGTAAGGACAAACACCTTGTCTAATCGGTGTAGCGGCTGAAGAGAAAGAAGAAGAAGAAAAGAGCCTTCACTTCATTCCTTCTCGTCTAATCTTCTCCTCTTGCCCTAAGCTCTAAGATAATGCGAAAGAAGTCATAGAGAACACTTTCTGGAGATATCCGATTGATGGAAGCATGAAGGTTTCCTGCTTACGCGACAGGCTGGTCGACAAGGACAAGAAATCTCCAGAGTTGCTGTACAAAGAATTCAGCTGTATGTACACTCCAAACACCTTGGTTAAGGAGTATCTCCGAGTCGTTTTCTTCCTCCTCCTTATCTTCATCATTCTTCTTCCTGTTTGCTTTTGGATCCCTTTCTTCATCTTCTTCTTGATCTAATCGTATTTCTTTACTCTTCTTTCTTCTTTCGCCTCCTGTTTTCTCTTCCTCTCCTTCTTGTTCCGTGACCTTCTTCAGTCCATCTTCACTGTCTTTCTCTTTCTTCTTTTTCTCTCTGTCTTTCTCATCTCCTTCTTCTTCTTCTCTGTCCATGGAATAGCAAGAAGAAGAGAAACACGTACCTAACGCACTGGAAGCATAAAGTAGAGGAGAAAGCTTGATATGTTGGTGTAGGTGAGATGCTAGGAAAGGAAGGTGATACTCGAGTAGAGATTGAAGAAGGGATGACATATCTTGACAACGACCTAAGAGATCATTCATCTTCTTCTTTCTTTCTTCTTCTTCTCTTCTCGGCGCCGAATCGCATCGACCTAATAAGGTCTCGAGGACCAAAATCTCTGCATGTCTACCTCCACGTACATCATAGAGATCCTCTCCATCTGTCTCACGATCGATGGAAGGATGATGGATATGATGAGAACAAGAAAATACCCCTGGAAGCCCCTCTTCTCTTTCTCTTTCTCCTCCTCGAGTTCGTTGGACAAGAAGAAGGTCATCTCCTCTTTCTTCTTCTTCTTCTGCTTCATCTAAAAGTGAAGAAGAGGAAGAAGATGACGACGTTATAGAGTGTCTAAGAAGGTGCGCTCCCCCTTCTGGAGTGTCTCCTGAAGGGCCTAGAGATACCCCCCCATGAGGAAGAGAAGAGCAAGAAGATGCTTGAAGAGCTTCCCCTTTCTCTCTCTCTTTCTTCCCAGTCGGATGGGTATCTAATAGAACATCATACAGACCTTCCTCTCCCCCTGCTACTACACTGACTGAGCCACCATGCCCTCTTCTTCCTAAGGGCACCACTGTCTCTTCTTTCACACCAAGAGAAAGACAAAAAGAAGAAGAAGAGAAAGAAGTGGCGCTGGATGCTTCAGTCAAGGAGCGAGAAGGACTCTCCGTCAGAAGAACGTCTTCGAGATCGTCTTCATCGTCATGGCCTTCCATGCCTTGACAAGAAGAAGAGACAAAAGGAACCGAGGGAGAAGAAGAAGAACAGGGTGCCATAGGGACTGCTAGTCCCAGGGAATTGTGTTGAAGAGAAGAAGAGAAGCCGCCTCGTTTGACTTCTTCATCTTCTTCTTTCCTTCTTTTGTCCAAGTTGAAAGAATCATCTGCTGCATGCTGTCTCTCTTGTTTTCCTCCTCTCGGGGCCATCTTTTCATCCCCCTTCGTCTTCATCATTCTCGTGTCTCCATACCCGTCTATCTTTCTTCCATGATCTTCTTCTTCATCTTCCTTTTCTTCACATCTCTCTCCGTGAACCTGCCTGCCCTCTCTCTCTTCTGCATGCCAAAACTCTTCTCTATCTTTCTTTCTATCCCCCACAGAAAAAGAAGAAGGAGAGGCATTCTTTGTCGACTTCTCCTCTCCTCCCCCCCCTCTCTTTCCCTCTAGAATGACCCATGGCACAATCGCTGGCATCTCCTTCTTCTTCTTGTGACTCTTCTCTTTCTTCATCTTCTTCAAAATCTCTTTCTCATGAGGATCTCCGAAAGAAACCGAAGCAGACGTTTCCTCTCTTTCACATACACCAGATGGCGCATCTTCACGACAGTGCCTACTACCACTACTACTACCTGCTGTGATGAAGAGATCGCAGCTATCTGAGGGACTTGACGGGAAGCTCCTCTTATCTCCTTCTCCTTGTTCTTCTTCCTCGTCATCGTTGTATGAAGGAGGAGCGCGCCCCACCATACGACACGATCCTCGAGATTTGTGGCGAGGAGGTGAAACAGAAAGATCTTGATTGAGAGACAAACTTACCATGCCCTTGTCGTTAGGAGAAAAAGACGCTGGATGAGGTGGATGTGGGACAGGAGTCCGAGAAGAAGGAACGTAAGGCGAAGAAGCGTTTCTCGGGAGATGAGAGCTTGTTAACTGTGAAGAAGAAGAAGATCGACAAAGAAAGGTTTGATAGGCGGCAAGCGGGAGTGAGGTGTAGCGACGCCTGAAGGCGTGAAGAGCATTGAGAAGGACAGAGAGGGGATAACGCGAAGAAGAAGAAGAAGAAGTAGCGAAAAAGCGAAGAAGCAATCGAGCTTGAAAGAGAAGGCCTGAGGCATGAAGAGACAGAGAGAAGAAGGAGAAAGAAAGCATACTTCGAAGGAACACAGAAGAAAATAGTTTGGATGGGAGGAGAGACATACGAAAGAAGAAAGAAGGCTCATATGGAGAAGCACGCGAGAGAGAAGAGAGTGACGGAAGAAAGGACCACGAGATGACGGAAGCATGCAGGAAATTGAAAGCGAGATAAAGATGACTCTACACACCCTGCTCTCTCCTCCGCATCCACGGCAATTCTAATGCTCTCCCCCTCTTAGACTTATAGCACGCCAAATACACATCAGTGTATGTATGAAGGAGTATGAAGATGTACGTGCCAAAACGTATGTACGAATATGTATGTATATGGATGTATGAAGACGTATGTACCCATGTATGTATATGTATGCAGGTATGAATATGTATGTATGTATGAATATGTGTGCCTACTCCATCCAAATGTATGCATGTGCATACATGTATATCTATCTCATACATGTAGACACTTAGATATGCATCTATGACGGGATAGATGAAATATGGAGATATAGACAGATAGACAAAAAGGTTCGTCAATCGAACTGTATCGAGAGAAAGATCGATAGAATCGAAGTCTGGCTCGTACAGTCTTAAACCCTCTCTCATTCATCTACTCACCGCAGGTGTATGTACAGTTGAATGTAAAACAATAGGCTTCTGCTAAGGAACGAGCTTCCGCAAGCTGCTCGTCGATACTCTTCTCTCCTTCCTCTCTACCATCACCCCCCCCTCTTTCTTCTTCACTCTTTCCTTGACTTTCTCTTTTATTTTCTTCATCTTTCTCGATCTCGGAGACAGAAGAAGATGGCGACCGTGCTGGGGGGTTCTCGGAAGCTAGGTGGTTATTTTTGTTTGAGCGAAGACTTCGGGAGAGTCTCCTTTCATCTCGATTCAACAGCATGCGCTCGAAAGGAGACAATCGACGTGCATGTGACTGCGGGGCCAGGGTAGCTACGACGAAAGAAAGAGAGAAAGAAAGAAATGATTAATAAGAAAGCAGAAGCACATCCAAAGACTAAAAGAAAGAAGGGAAGAAAGGATGAAGCGATCTAAATGATAGTCTAGAAGACGTAGTGAACGGCGAAGAGGAAGAAAAGGGTGAGTCGAGAGAAAGAGAAAGATCAAATGATTGATACAGCATAAAAAGAAGAAGAAGAAACACGCAGAGCTGCTAATGATACTGGAGATGTATTTATATCTATTGGTGAGTTTACAGGAGTGTCATATGTATCTATCTATGGATCTGCATGCGTTGAGAGGGAAGAAATTAATAGCCGTACACAGACAGACAGATACACATACACATGAATGAATCTAATTATACCTGTAGGTATATATATACATATTGATACATGGCCATACATACATGCTAAGATATACAGAAACATATAGACACATGAATACTCTTACATATATGCACATATAAGGATGTCCCTATGGATAGATATGTGCATCCTTACAGACATATACATAAAGCACATACCCGGACAGAGACAGCTTCTCACCATATCGATGTATCTAGAAGTGTATACATAGGCACACCATGAACGGAGGCATCTTTACAGAGTGCATGCAGTCCAGATCAGAAAAGCCCATCGTACATACACCTTCACATAAGAGGAGGTAGAATACATAGAGAGAGAAATTTCACATAATGAAATATCGGTCGGCCCCTAGACGAAGATAGGCTCGGAGACGTTTTTGAAAAGAAAGAAAGAAAGAAAGAGTGAGAAAGAAAGGAGGAGTTTGTTTCATTCTTACATGTATCATGAAGATTAAGACCCAGTCTCTTCATCCATTCATCGTTGGACAGAAATGTAGTGATCATCTCTCTCTCCGAAGAAGTCGAGAGATCCTTAAAATCTTCCTCATCTTTCTCTTGTTCTCCTATTTCACTCTTCTTCTCTCTGCTTGTCTCCATTTTCGTCGTTGGTGTCTCCTCTTGACTCGGCGGAAGGAGACACTCGGCTTTCTCCCGTCTTGCTGCTGTCTCGTACTCAAGATCGATATCTAGAGGCCTCTCCTTCAATTTAGCCAAGTTTGAAGATGAAGAAGAGGAGAGAGACGAAGACGAAATCGTCTCTTCGCTCTGATTGAAAAGATCTTGATCTTCTCTCGACATTTCATGCAGTGCCTCTTCTCTTTCAGGAGGAGAGATAGGCACTTTCCTTCCTCTCTTTTCTTCTTCTTTGACAACTCTTTCTTGTTCTTCTTCTTGACCTTCTTCTTGTTGTTGATCTTGCTCTCTAGACGTCTTCATCTTCTTCTTCTCTTCCTCTTCACTGAGAGAAGTAATGAAGCCGTCACACCTTGGAACTTGGCCTTCTCTCTTGTTCATATCATCGTCTTCTCTCTCAATTCCTAGATCTCCTCCTTTCTTCTTCTTTTCTTCCTTCTCTATCTCTTCTGTAGAAGTTTGGAGATCGTCTCTCCATCGTGAGACAGTCGACAAGACTTTTCCCTGAGAGAGAGTAGAGAAATTCGGCTGTATCTCTACGGTAGGCTTCTGTGAACTCATCTCGGGGGACGCTTTGATTAAGACATGTGGTCTACGGTCTCGAGGAGAAGAGAGAAGATTCTCTTTTTCTTCCTCCTCCTCTCCATCCTTTCTTTGACTTTGATTAAGCGAAGAAGAAGAAGTGGGCCCTGATAGAAGCAGGACAGGGCTGTTCACTCCGCCGGTGGTCTCTCCTTTTGGAAGAAGAGAAGAGAGAGAGTTCGACGGATTATCGGCGCGTGAAGAGAATGTCCTCTCATGGACTTCTGGACGCTGACCGCTGAAAGAAATACATGGCAAAGCGGGCGAAGAAGAAGAAGGAGGGGAGCCAGAAGGAGGGAGAAGAAGAAGAGAACTTTCTGATGAGATGTCACTAAAACGGTTGCGTTTCTTCTTCTCTACTGGATAGAGATCTTCCTCGAGAGAAGTGAAAGCTGACTGTTCGTCTCGAGGAGAAAACACATCTTTTCTTGCGACGAGAGAAGAAGAAGACGAAGAAAGATGCTGAGAAGGAATGGACTCTTCGAAGGGATAGAGTAGATCAGAGGATTTCAAATAGACGTCGTCCACAGAAGACTTCCTTGAAGATAATGGGGAAGAAGAAGAACAAGGATCTCCTTGAGGAATATGCGTGTAATTGTCGACAAATGATGCATAGGGGGGATATGAAGAGGAAGGAGAACCCGTAGCCTGGTGGTCAACGATCTGACGGTGTGTATAGAGGGAGTGTTCCTCTTCTTCTCCTTTCTGGAGATTGGCTTCATTACCTTCTCCTAAAGAAATCGTTTCAAAGGCATTGAGAAGAAGATCTTCATCGTGATCTCTCGCCTCCATTATACTGGGGAAGGAACTACACAGAAGAGTCCTTCCTTCTGATCATCCACAGAAAGAGTGAAGGAACAATGAGCTCTTCTACCTCGACGACCGCTGTAATAGGTGGAGAGAGAAGATACGAAGAAGGAGAGAAGAAACGAGTGCGAAGAGGTCATACCTTGTAGAGTGGCAAGTGAAGAAGGCCCGTGAAAAGAAACAAAGGAGGCGCTCTACAAGAAAAGGACGTCGGATGGACAGCGCAAGGGAGACGATGAGTAACGAGACGGAGAGAAGAAGAGCATGAGATCTTAGAGTGAGGAGAAAAGGAGGAAGGTCGAGGAAGAAGAAAAAGAGTTACAAAAGGAAAGGAGAGTCAAAGAAAAGAAGAGAGAACAAAGGAGAAGAAGAAAACGGCATGCCTGCTTAATCAGGAAGCCTCTTCATTCCAGAAGGGCGGCGTCAAGTCAAAAGAAGGGGAGAGAAGAAGACACCGATTCTGGAGGTCCATGGAAAGGGAAAGCTCGAAAGATAAGCAAAAAAAGAAAGAAGAAGAAGAGAGGTGACAAGAAATCGAAAGACTAAAGAGAAAGATAGAACGATAGAAAAGTAGAAAGAAAGAGATTTCCTTGAATCTCCTTTTGAGCCGAAGAGAGAGATAGAGAGAGACCCCTTTAACTCAATCGACCGTGGATCACCGCCAGTCATCGTCTATCCGTTCGTTGCTGGAATCTTCTAGGAGAAAAAGAAAGAGATTGGGTGAAAGAAATCTAAGAGATGCATTAGACACGAAAATAAGAAAGAATTGAGAAAGAAAAGAAGAAGAAGAAGAAGAAGAAGAAAGATCTCCTTTCATTGGAAGTCTTCTCTTGTCGCTCGGGGTCTTGTCGGAGTGTCAACCACCACTACAAGAATTCCGAGAGTCTTAGGATGGTACTCGTACCAAGGGGTGGAGCTGAAATAAGCTAGATGAGAACCCGAGTAGAAAAGAAGTCTAAGAAGAAGAAGATCAGAGAAACTTTGAGTCTGTTCTATATTTCTATCTCTCGAATTGAGAGCATTCTGGGAAAAAAGACCAAAGGAAAGAAGCAGAGAAAGTTCAGAAAAGGGCGAAGAAGCAAAGCAAGAAGGGAGGGGAGACAGTCTTAGCGGGGAAGCTTTTGAATAACTCATGACCTCTATGATTTTTGAGAGCCACCGCCGTCAAGGCCGAGGGAGTGATGGATGAATAGATAGATTGACGGGTGGATGGACGGCTCTGGAGCGTTGAAAAGAAGAAAGGGAAAGACAGAAGAAAGAAAAGAAACACTCAAGAATCTCACGTTGATCGTGAAGCCAGCAGGTGGAGGTACGATGAAGGAGGAGTAGGCGTAAGGAACAAGAGGAAAGGGGGAGAAAGAAGGTCAGAAAGAAATAGGAGATGGGAGAAGAAGATGACAGGGGACAAAAAACGAGGTAGCCGCTCAATGAATGGCCCTCGACGGGTTAGGCCCTCCATCTCTCAAATTGCTCTCAACAAGGAGAGTTGTTTGTACTTGTATACAAAGAAGATTCTTCTCTTCGTGGGAAGGTCAACTAACGACTTCCTTCTCGCCAACGGGTGTCGATTTGAAAGCGCTTACTGCAACATACACGTCAATCTCTCGAAGAACACTGCCTTCTTCTACTTACCAGGATGCTATCTACTCCATTCATTCGCCTCTTCCCCAATCTGAAACAAAAGGAGTCAATCAGTCCACCGGCCATATACCCAAGATCCTCCCTAGCGCTTTCTAGAAGTCATTCCAACAGTCGGTTTTCCGCGCTGTTGGTCTTCTATCTTACCCAACCTGATACGAATGAGGAGTTAGTGAAGTTGCGTGTGAGACGTCGTTTCTATTCCTTCTCTCTTTCCCTTGTCATGTCCCACTTGTTTCAGAATGTAGATGGTCAGAGAACAAACCAACTACTCCGTTCAGAATTCTATCCAGTCTGCAAAATCTGTAGTGAGAAATGTGAAAATCTTGATTCTTTATGAGAGATTGAAAGTTCTTTTCACACCATAGTAGAGGGGAACTGCAAAACTCCTCGGCACTCTTTTTCCTTCGGGTGATTGAGTGAGGACGGATCTTCCACCCTGTGACAGACCTAACTCTTTTCAGGTAGAAAGCACCGACCATTTACACCTTAAGGGAATAAAGAGAAGCGATTTTGAGTCTTCTCCGATGAGATAATGACTTGGCTTACTCTTCCTTCACTAGACATGATAAGAAACCTTCACCATATTCTTACAGAAGAAGGAAATGGCGCAAACGAGAGGGAGAAAGAGACCAGAACAACTTCCAAGACTGACACGAGAGAGAGAGCGACGTGGAACGCGTCCGCCGGCTTTTGCTTTCTCGGGACGCTACCTTTCCTTCCCTTCCAGTTCCTCACCCCAGAGCCGACACTTTATTTGCTTAGAAAGTAAAGAACAGAGAGGAAAAGATAATACGAGGTAATTCAAAGCTTACACAGGCTTGAGGGAAATCCGACCGTGGAGAAGGCTACTACTCCTACGACTACTACTACTACTACCCCACCTGCAAGGGGTGTGGTGATGGTTCACCAAACTGCGAGAAAGACCAGCAATCCGAGGCTCTCAAAGAAAACTTCTTCACTTCAAGTCATCCCATCTTTCTCTTATTTTCATTGTTTCTTTTACACGTGGAGCCCACGTGCTTACCCGTGTTTTCACCAAACCTACAGAGCTTAGAACGTCACACCCACCAGTCTCTGCCGACCGTTACTACTACCCCGGCTACTACTTTTATGACAGCTCGAGTAGTCACTCAGTTAGCCGGTTAGTCAGTCGTCAGTCAGTCGGTTAGTCAGTCAAACAGACGGTTAATACAGTGACTTAGTCATGGCAACGCTACGCGGCTGAGGCTGGTGCTGCTGCAGTGTACGTACACTCGCTGTGACTGCGTAACTACTGACAGCGCCACAGAGAGAGAGAAGGGCTCTGTCCGGCGCAGGGGGGGGGAAGTGAAGTAGGC
>NW_027156815.1:6138-8835 GCF_002600585.1 Cystoisospora suis | reverse complement strand
CTAAAATAGTGGTCTATTTTTAGTGGCGATCGAGGCAGGATTGCAAAATCCTGACATGCCTGCCGTCTCTCGTGGTCCTTCTTGGACCAAAGCATACCACATCGTTACGCTTCTCTAGAAGCCATCCATTTGGCGCAGGTTATTACGGTGGGGACGAGTTTTTCCACACGAAACACCGACTGGTTCATGCACACTGCACATCACGGACCGCCTGGCCTCGCTCGACTGGCTCGGCCCGCGGGGATTTTTGCTTGCTCCTGCGTCGGACGCAGGATGTGGGGTTTCCGGGGTAGATGATTGTGCATTTCCTTTTCATGTTGCACGGTTCCTTGCCCGGGATCGGGAGAAATCCGTGTTTTTGCCGGCTCCATTCGCCGGGGTGTGTGGGTTGGCTCCTGCGAGCCAGCGTGGCTCGCCGGGCCTCCCGGTCTTGTTCTAGTTACTTTTCCTTAATTCTTTTCTTCTTTTAGAGAGCTGGGTGGTTAGCAATTGTGATTTGCGCTCTATTGATACCTAAATTGCGTAGAAAGCCTCTATTTTGCCCTACCGGGCCAACTTCTGTTTTTCCTGCGCCGCGTCCGTTTTCTTGCGGTGCCCGATGCATGCCGCTTCTAAGGCGGGAGAAGTACCCTTGTTGAGTTTCCTGGCCTTCTCTGGGCCTTTGTGTGTTTTGCCTTATTGTGCGAACTATTCTAGAGGCTTTACTGTCTTATTAGGCTCCTCTAGGAGCGCTATTGTGGCTTCTCAGGAATGAACGGGCCGTAGTTCCCTACTACCGGTCCGTGGGCCATCGTGGGCTGTTCCGGCTATTGGCTAGGTGGCGACCTGAGTTGGCCGATCTCTGGTTTTTCTTTTAAGGATATTACCGGGCTTCAAGACTGTGGCTAGGTTCTCCTATCCCTACTGAACTCCTCCCCTAGGAGCCCTATTTGTTTCTTAGGTGTGTCGTGCCGTTGCCGTGCTGCCGAGCATGGAGCAGCCGTGGCCCGAGAGGTCCGGAGTTGCGTCTGAAAAAAAACACGTCATCCCGCCTCAATGCGGGGTAATGATAGTTCCTGAAATCACACTTGATGTCTAGCCCACTTCACATTAGCTTCAGAAGTTCCCTCGTTGCTGAGGTCTGGTAAAATTGTGCTTCGCTATACGCGAGTTGCGGGGTAGACAGCGCTTGCCCCGGCTCTATGCTATTCTGGGCCAAAATATCGATTTTCCTAAATCAACGAGTACGGCTATAATTTAGCTATCTCTAGATACCTCGTCTTCCCCTCTATTTAACCAGACTAGTTTCGCGGCGGCGCGGGGCCTAGGTGCTGCGCAAGGCCGCTGTGAATTCCCCGTTCCTTGATTTACATCACGCAAATGGGGTCGTGCACCGATTGAGCTTTGAGGCTTTCGTCCTGAAGTTGTTGGGCCTTGCGGCGTCTGGTCTGACTCTCCTTGGCCGCTGGAGAACCCACTTGGTCTGCACGTGATGGTCTGGGTTTCCGCACCTGATGTGCGTCGATTTCCTGCCCTGGCTTTTCAGCCTCTGCCCCTCGTGCTCTCGCGATAGAGAGCCCCTGGGTCCTAGAATTGATTAACAACGCCGCTGAGTTGCGGGCCTTCCTACTTCTTCTGCTATGCCATCCCGTAGGTTGGGTTCCTGCGGGTTGCGACGGTCTGCCTTGCGTTCCGTACGATCTACGATCGCCATCTCGGTAACAATAGGGCATTCTTTGGTGGCGATCGAGGCAGGATTGCAAAATCCTGACAGTACTACTGCCGGTTATGTGTATGTCTGGGGCAACCGCCCTGATACATAGCTACTGTGCAGATATTGCGCCTCGGGCCAGAGACTGGCCACTTCGGCCGGAAAAAGTCTCTGGCGAGAATACGGGCCCGCTACGTTTGGGGCGCGATGGCCCCTGATGTGGCCAAGGTGCTGCGCACTTGCTTCCCGTGCTCGCAGCAATCGAAGGACGGGACTTGAGTTTTGCCTTACCGGACGCTCCAAGAGGGCGGCCAGGCGAGGCGCTCGTTGTGGAGTTGCTTGGCTTGCTAGTGACGAGAACAGGCTTCTCTCTTTCTTAGTGATCATCGACCACTTTAGCAGGTGGGTCGATGTGACTGCCCTTCGGCGGGCTGAGGCCTTAGACGTCGTAAATTTTTTAAGGGAAAAGTGGACACCTCAACACGGTCTGCCACGTTTGCTTTGATCGGACAATGGTCCCCAATTTACCGCTGGAATTCTAGAGCGACTGCGCAGGAGCATAGGTGCGCGAAAGATTTTCGGCACACCCTACCATCCTCGGGGCAACTCTGTTGTTGAGAGTTTCATGCGCACGGTGAAGAAAGCCTTGGGTGCGCTGGTCGACGAGGTTCGAAAAGACCGGGACAGGCACCTGCCGGCAGTCGCCTTGGCCCACGACTCCACCCCGTAAACGGCGCGAGCTTCTCTCCGTTCTTTTTGGAGCATGGGCGGGAAGCTGTTCTCCTTGCCCAGCGGTACGTGGTTGAGCCCAGACTGGATCTGCTGTCTGTCGCGTGGCTTGCCAGATTCCGGCGGGGAAGGGCACACGTGTAAGAGGCTCACGCGAGGCAGGAGAAGCGGCAACGTGCGCGGTGTGGCTCATCGAAGACAATGTTGCCCAAGGGAGGCATAGTGGCGGTCCGGCTGAGTCCTGCCAACATCTCGGAATATCCGGCTAAGGTGGCTCC
>NW_027156815.1:0-6114 GCF_002600585.1 Cystoisospora suis | reverse complement strand
GACAAGACCTATAGGGTCCAAGATGTCGTAACCAAGGCAGAGAGGCAAGTGACACGGGACCAACTGAAGCTACTCGGTCTTCCGGAAGAGATCGAAGCTTCCTGGCTTTCTCCATGGGTGCGCGAATGCGGGCTGACTGAGGGCGCGGTTTCTAAAGCGGCGTGGTATACGGCTCTTGGTATAACCCCGAGGCTGGAGAAACGAGGGCCTCCTAAACAACGGCGCGAGCGGAGAGCGGGGACAGCCGGGAGTTGGCTCCGCGAGGGAGGCAGGACGCTCTCGACAGTCGAGACGTTTTTCCATGCGAGCGGCGGGACAGTCGAGCAGGGCCCTCCGGGTGTGCAAGGAGAGGAGTCTCTGGGCCGGGGCACTACATTGTACGACGGTCGACGAGCGGCGAGTCGCAGATCCAGAGCGGTAGAAGAGGCTCGGGCTCTGTCTCGTCCTGCTCGACGGGGACGTCGTCGAGTCTGGCCGGGGGTGGATGATGTGCGGTCGTGACCGTACTGCTCCCGCCTAGCGGGAGAATTCCTGTGGCTGCCCGGAACGAGCAGTGAAAAGTGTTTTCCGTAGCGGCAGGACCGGTGCGATGTGCGAGTGCTAAGTCGCCCCTGGCTGCAGAGTGCTCTGCTACGGTTGCGGGAAGGCACTGGNNTAGCGGCAGGAGCTGTCGGAGGTCCAGAGTTCTGGGGCGCCCGCGGCTGTAGCGGTTTCTACGGTTGCGGGAAGGCACTGGGCCTGCGGAGCAGGCGGAGAGTGTGTGCCATCCTCGGTTCGCCCGTACGGGCTTCCCGGCCACGGCGGAGGGGCGTCCTACGGGCGGCCGCAGTGTGGCGGGAAGGCTGTCGGGAAAACGAGGGCAGAAGATTTCGTCTGCAGTGATACGGTGTGCGGTGAGATGCCTGCTACATTTCCGAAAAGTGTCGTCCACACTCGGTGGCAGTCTGTGATTGTTGCGAGCGGGCGTGGAGCTCCCACCGTTCAACGAACACAAATCCTGTCTCTTTTACTTTGCGTAGAAGTGTTCATGTGCTGTAGCCAGCGAACCTAGGGGCTGGTACAGCAGTTCGTGGCACCGACGGACCTCAGTAACGGGCCCGCAGTTGTAGTAGCAGCACAACATCAGCAACGTGTGCAGCAGCACGAATCGCAGTCATATTTGAAAAATTAGACGGGTGAGTGCAGGCCAGGCTCCACCGTCTGTCGCGAGCGTCCGCCGTCCGCTCTAGAGGAACCAGATATGCTCGTGAAAACCCGCTTCCCGCCCGGCGTTCCTGTGAGGACTGTCCCGCCTCGAAACGTGCACAACACGGGGATGGGGTGTGCCTTCTTCATCCTCAACATACTGATCAGGTCGCACCTTCCCCATCTTTGTTGAGAGGGCAGATCTTCGCGTCTGATAGGGCCCGAAAGTCACCTACGGCTAGCCGCCACAGCATGCCACTCGTCACGCGAACGGGTAGCCACGGGCCCCGTGGCTGACAAGCGTTTGCCGGGGAGCCGCGCGGCTCGTTTACAAACAGCTGCTTCTTGCCGAACGCAGAACTGAAGAAAAGCTCCTTAGGCGTGCTTGAGGAGCTCGGCTTCCCCTGTGTGGATAATTTTTTGCTGCCCAGTCTCCTGTGCAGCAGGGTTGCGTAACGACGCTACTGGGCTCGAACTTTCTGAGGGTCGACCGCGCGACTAATAGTGAACAACACGTGTAACCTCATATCTGGGAAACGTCTTGAATAGTTCCTCACGAGTGCGCCTTTCTTTGTGTCCCGGCGTGCCGAAGAATAGCTGGTCAGAGTGAGACTCTGCCGTGGTTCTGTCAGCAATTACAGGCCGGCAGCCGCGTTTCTACGCTGTTTCGGGGTTGCCGCCACGCAGCTGGTTCTTCGTGGCTGTCCAAAGATCACCTACCGGCTCTTTTGAACCGTACTTACCTTGCCTGCGTGTATGTTTGGGCCGGTGGCATCCGTGTTACCGTTGAGACCTGTACTGTGGACCTAGTGTTTTCTCCTCTCGGATGCGAGATTCTCTGTATCCCAGGTCGACTTCGCTATTCTCTAAGTGTCCGCCCGACGGCCAGTTTCAGTCTATCTGGCCGCCATGGCGCCTCCCGCCGAGACAGTTGTCGACTCCGACCAAGCTCGCTCAGTCGGACCTTCCAAGGCGTCGTACTCGGGTGGGACTGAAGGCTCCGGAGGGGGGCTCATCGGGGGCTTCTGTAAAGTCGAGACCAAACTAGAGGAGTGGCCGTTTCCTGACCTTCCAGCATTTTCGATCGACTACGCCGAGCTACATTATCCGAAGGTGTCTATTTTCCACAATGCGCAGCAGAAACCCATTCTGAAGTACTCATGGCCTGCGGTGAAAGCTCACCAGCGAGCCCGGGCGGCTGTGGTTTTGTTACATGACCTAGGGACGCACACTGTTTTTGAGTGGCTGAAGCACTTACCACCTATTAGTGCGGAAGAGCGACGCGAAATGGAAGCAGATCAGGACGCTACGGATCTTGAGAAGAAGGAGTTCATCCGTCTTCGCGAAACTGCGCACTATGAGGGATCGTGGGTCAAAAAGTTCAACGAGGCCGGGCTGGATGTGCACGCTATTGACCTACAAGGTCATGGTCTTTCAAAAGTGCTGCAGGGTAAAAAGGGCCAGCCAAAGCCAGATACGTTTGATGAATTCGCTGAGGACACTTGTTGGCTTCTGGAAGACGTGTGTCGATATTCAACTATCCCCATTTTTCTTGTCGGGCAGGGCCTCGGGGCCACAATTGCGGCCCGTGCAGTGGAACTGCTTGCACGTCACGGCAAACTGGGCAAACCGCACGTTTTCGTAAGTGGAGAGGATGAGCAGACGGGGCTTACGGACAGTTCTACCGCCGCATCGTCGTCTGCGAGCACGAGCAGCGTTGCGGGGGACGATGTGCCCGGGTTGAAGTTCGCCACTCAGCCGCGGTACGTGCGACACACTGGAAGGGGCACCAAAGAAGTGCCCGTTGAACATGTGTTCGTACAAGCCCGGCCCATACCAGTGGCTGGTGTCGCACTTCTTTCTCCTCTTCTGACAGCGGACGAACTGCCAACCGAAGAGATGAAGAGACAAAAGCAGAATACGGGGGACGAAGAGACCGAAGAGGAGGGTGGATTCATGGCGAAAATAGCCCGGTATTTTGGACCAAGCGGAGATCCGCAGAGTCCCCTGGCTAGTCTATTGGGAGTGCGGATGCACCGAAAGAATCCGAGTATGCCGGAGTATAACGTATGGTACCATAAAGATCGCTTGACGTTGAAGGGACTCACGCCTTACGGACTGTATACAGACATCAGACAGGGGATGGACGAAACTCTACGGGACGCTCGGTGGCTCCTGGTCCCGATTGAGCGCGACTCCGCAAACACGTTCTCTCTGGAAGACTGGCAAGAAAGCTACAAACAATGGAAGGATATGATGCGAGCCAAGCGCTCGACTGTACTTACAGCACTGCTACGGTCAAAGAGGAATTTTGATACTGAGATGCCGGACTTGGCACCTTGGCTCAAAGATGACGATGGTGAGGCTGAAGAAGTAAAGGACTGGCGACTGGAGGAACAGGCTGCGATGGAACACGATGCGCTTGAAAGTACACAGGAGCAACCGCATGCGCACTGCCGTCATGTCCAACGCGCGCGCATGGCTTTCTACCTAAATATCCTCCTTGTCCAAAGTTTAGAGGACACCACGTCTCTTCCACGAGGCACCGTGCAGTTCTTTAAACGCATTGGTGGCCGCGTTCAAGCGTCTCGTGAAGTGCTGATCCAACTTGGTGAGCTTCCTCCCGATACCGCTGCCTGCTGCTCGTGCGGGCCATCTACCCAAGTCGTGAACCTAGGGAGCGATGAAGACAGCCCTATATGGCCTGATGCAGAGGGTGGGGATGATGATGGGTGGGTCGATGTGGTAACAGATAAGCCGTTTGTCAGTGCGGCTTCAGTCCGGTCCTTCCAGTCGCTGCCACTTTCCAAAAGCGGTCTCATGGAGTCGATGTCAGCTGCTGACGGCGAACCTCCCGCGTCGGATTTGCGCTCACCGGCGGCCGAGAGTGATATAGGCGTCTCCGAGACAGGTGCAGACGCGACGTCTGCTTGGTCCCAGCGCAGCGGAAGAACCAAGGAGAAACTTGACCAAGGCGAAGACGCACTCTTGCAGGACGAGACAGATGCCCTGCAAGCGCGGGTAGATGCCCTAGCAGCAGCCAGTCGGAAACTGGATGAGGACTTGCTTCTCACTAAGCAGCAGGCGGGTGATTCTGCGGACGGCTTGGCGCGTTTTGGCACGCGCATTCGACACGCGCACCTCGTAAGGGCCACGACTGACGTCTATGGTGACTTGGAGCAGGACGCAGATAGCGATGTGGTTGGAGTGGAGGAAGTAAAGTGGGTTAAGGCAGTGCCTGCGAACCGGGCCGCGGGGCTTCTGTGTTGTACGTCGCCGGGTATGGTCAAGCGAGTCGAACTGGTCCAGGCAAAGGTGAAGATTGTGGACCGGATTCTGATGATGGAAGCCACTGATTCCGTCAAAGCTGTTATCGAGGAGATTCAAGAGCGCGAGCGCTTAGAGAGAGAGCGCCAGCGCGAGCTCAATGAAACAAAGAAAGGCAGCTGGCTTCTAAACTGCGTGTCTGGCGGTGAGCCACTGGAGCCGGTCCAGAATGAGCCGTTGTACCAGCAAAAGCGTCGCTGGAAGAGAGTGCAGGGAGTCATCATTGATCAGACAGGCGAAAGAGTACCCGTCGAGGAGGTGGAACGACTCAGATGCCAGAAGCCCGAAGATTACGCCCGCCTGTTCTTCAGCTACGGTGCGGTGGCGGGTGAGGAAAATCACGCCCGGTCTGCACTTTGGCTAGTGCCAGATATGTATCACTCACTGTGTCAAGAAGACAAGAATGGACTGTTGGCTACAAAGCTGTTGGAGAGATGGATTCTTCCAGTGCTGGAGGACCTGCAAATCCGTGAGCGCATGTGGAGCAAAGCAGCGGTTAATACAGAGCCCAGAAGCACCTCGCTTGCTATGGTAGTGGGCGAGAAAACACCGGCTGATCGTGGTGACGCTGAGTGAGATAGAAGAGCGCCGCGAGAATCTGATGTCCCGTGGAAGTGCGGGCTCACTCCGTTGTGTCCGTCCTGCCTGAGCGTCGAGAGAAGATAGTCGCGAGAGGATGGCGGACGAGGAGCAGGAGTTTCATGCCAGGGCGCATACAGGCCCGCTGGGCGGCAGCTCGGGTGCTGCAGGTTGTGTGTGTGGAACATCTCTTGGGCTCCACGTTTGCCTGACTTGTTTCGTGGCTTCCCGCTCTTCATCTTCGCTGTAGGATACTGGGTGCGCGCGAGGGTACGAAAGGCTGAAGATGTTCGTTCCGTTCGTGCCGGGACGTTAACAGAGGGGGTTCTGAATCCATCCGGGAGGGGGCCAGTGCCATTATGGATCGAAATATTTGTAGCAGGCCGCGACAAAATATATTGCAGTCGCGACGCGACTACACTTCGAGCAGAGCGTCTCCTCGTGGGGAGGTTTTTGTATCTTTGTCACAAGTTGAGAGTTGTGATACGTTCTCGCGTTTGCGTGAGACGGGAATGACAGATGCGCTGCATACTTGTAATATGTCAGCATTGAACTCTTTTTTTGCTTGGGCGAAGTGGCGTCGTGTGTCCGACGGTAACTCAGCGTGGCTTGTCGAATGCGGTCCGTTGGATCGAAACACACGAATTCATCACAGATCATGTCCGGCCCTTTTCTGCACACTAACGCTTGCGGCACTCCGCTGAGCTCGCCCTTCTCACCAAGAAGAGTGTCTGCGTCTGGCGGCGCGTCATCCATCTCTCCGGACCTTGCCCTTGCGCGGCATTAGCCGCGCAAGGTCCGGAGAGATGGGCAGTCTCTAGTCACCCGCATATACCGACTGACCACTGCGCATCTTTCCAAGACTTCAGGGCCAAATCACAAGGGTTTTCCCAGCCACCGCGGTCCGTCTACGACGCAGCTGGAAGCAGCGCACGATAAATGGATGCCGGCGGAGGACGGCGATGGTAGCCCGTTCTCTCTGTGAAAGCCCATCACAAATGCCACTCAGCGAGCCGGGTAACA
>NW_027156814.1:711-1227 GCF_002600585.1 Cystoisospora suis | reverse complement strand
GAAAATTGAAAATGATGCGGATTGGCGCAATAAAATCGGGAAAAGACTAAAACCTCACGAAGTTCTATGCGGCTCGAGTTGGGCGGCAGCACGTCAAGGCCGAGCAGGAGGCGACTTTACGGGGACGAACAACAACCGGAGCACCTTCAGACTTCAACACCGTTCTGAAGGAAGAGAGAAAAAAAAAGCAGATTCGTGTATTAACATCCAGGAAAAATGGAAAATTCACAAAGTTCGGGGAGGCTGGAGTTGGGCGGCGGCGCGGCGACGCCAGCCCGGCCAGCCAGATGCAGCTCTCAGCAGGCCAGCAGGCCCTCCTTTCGTGGGCGTGCATGCGCTCAGAAAAAAAAGTCTCCAATATTGTTTGGCAAGAGGAACACGTCCAAACACGTGTTACCTCTTGATTCATGCCTTTTCCGCACCATCCTTCGCGGCCGGGATGACGTGGCGGGGCCGGTGCGGCCAGGACCAAGGCCAGCTGACTGGACCAGCCCAAGCCTTAGCAGGCTGATCAAA
>NW_027156814.1:0-337 GCF_002600585.1 Cystoisospora suis | reverse complement strand
AAGCTTACGGGGGATCTGTCGATAGTGTCGAGGGGTGCATACCTGGAGGAAGTTATCTCAAGCCTGCGAGGACACGGCCACCTAGAGAAAAATACACTACGCTGGGAGGTGGAAGGAGGGGGCAGCTAGCCCGAGTTCACACCACCAGCAAGGGGACAGCAAAGTGTGGGGGTCCTTACATCTGCACAAACCTGCAGGCGAAGACTAAGGCGGGGCAGAGGTCATCAGGGTGGCGATACGGGAAATTGGCGCTACGGAGCGCTGTCAGCGGTGGGAGCGACCGTTGGCGAAGTCTACGGGCAGGCCGGAGCCAGAACCCGAAGGGGTTGGGATCGTC
>NW_027156813.1:0-506 GCF_002600585.1 Cystoisospora suis | reverse complement strand
CTCTAGAACTTTTCTTTTCTTTCCCTGTTGAATAGTTAGTTGGTGCTTTTTTGTCTTCATCCACCGTGGGGTTTTGGGAGAAATTAGCTGGGACGTGCGTGAGGGGTCCTCGAAGTTCGTGTCCACCGCACTTTTCAGTTGTCCACCATGGCTCTCCTACTTTCTTTAATAACTTTGTGAGTATTTTGTTTGAGCCGGCTACTGGCGGTGTTCCGGAATCAGGGACGCCATGTGCTTTAGAACGTGTGGCGTTGACCGGGTAGCGCTTCGTAAATAGCTCCACATCCTTCCTGGCCACTCTGCAAAAATCTCGCAGAGCGGTCAGATGTCCACCACAGCGGGTCTACTCTTTTTAATAACTTTATTCCTATTAGTTCTTTTTCGGAGATTTGCAGTGCTCCGAGTTGTGTTTTTTTATTTCTTTCGTTTTGTCTCAAAGCGGTGTGGCAGTTCGCAAGTGGTAGTCGTAGGTCCTCCCGAGTTAGTTTCCTGTAATGATTCTAGGG
>NW_027156812.1:0-1949 GCF_002600585.1 Cystoisospora suis | reverse complement strand
TATAAGCCGAAAGAAAAGAAGAAGAAGAAGATCCTCCGCCTGCGGTAACGGGTCTTTCTCCGCTTCGTTCGAGTCCATTGGCGCGGGAAAGAGAAGAAGAAGAAGCAAAGTCGTAGAAACGAGTTTTATAGTCGTAGATACGCTCGATGTGAAGGAGAAGATCTGAAAGATACACCGGCGCCTACAAAGACGAAAAGAAAGAAAGAAAGAAAGAGTGAGAAAGAAAGAGAAAGAAAGAAAAGTCAAGAGAGAAAGGAGATAGAAAGAAAGTCAAGAGAAGAAAGAGAGAGGGAAAGAATGGAGGATAGGAAGACACAAAGATGAAAAGAGATGCATATCCGTCTATATGAAGAGACATGTAGATGCTTTATACTAAACACTCTGAATGTATATATATTTTATATATAGATGTAGGGCTTTATTTGCGCTATGCGAGGGTGTGAATTATGTCTATGCCGTCTTTGTATTTGTAGTGTATGATAAGATAGACACGAGTGTGTGTATATACACTCCGCTTTATCTCTATAGCTCTATCCGGGAGGTAAAGCCAAACTGACTGTATAGATGAGGGAGCAAGAGAAAGAAGAAGTCTCTGTAAGAAAGACACAGAGAAAGAAAGAGAAAGAGAAAGAGAAAGGAAAGAAGAAGATGTACAAGTTGTCTACCTGGTAATGAGAAGAATACTTCAGAAGAATTCGGCGATGGATCGGTAAGCGAAGTTTGATAGGTTGACTCTCCTCAGGCTCTCCTAGATCTTCTTCTCTTACAGAAGACATCTCTTCACGTACATCATACCGCCTGAAAAAGAAGGAAAGAAAGAAAGAGTGAGAAAGAAAGAAAGATAGATACGGAGAGATGAGAAAGAAAGAAGGAGAAAGAGAGAATGAGCAATGCCAAGACGAGATTAGAGAGCATGCAGTTTTCCTCCAGATTCTTACTTCTAGGACACCAAAGAGAAAGCAAAACAGAAGCAAGAAGAGAAAGAAGAGAGAAGAAGAAAGAAGATGAAGAAGAAATCTCTCTGTCTGTATGCCTGTATGTATGTGTGTATCTATACCGTATTTCTAGCTCTCCATTGGGAAGCTCGATGATGCGGCTGTATGTGGGGTTTCTTAAACTCTCGATGCTGTCTCCTTCTTGAACGACAAGAGACGTCATGGTCGTCCCTAGATCTTTCAGAATCTCCTTGGTCTTCTCGCTTGTCTCCAGCTGAAAGTCTAAGCTCTTGGCTACATCTACCATTAAATCACGTGTCTTCTCAACGATCTAAAAAGAAAGAAAAGAAAGAAAGAAAGAGTGAGAAAGAAAGAGTGAGAAAGAAAGAAAGAAAGAGAGGCAAATCAGGCATAGATAACTAGATGAGAGATGGCGAGTAGGAGAGAACAAGAGTAGAGGAGGAAGAGGAGGAGAAGAAGAAAAAGAAGAACGAGATTCATATCTAGCACATGTACATTAGTATACACACACACGTACAAGGGAAGTTGTTTCTTTATCTACCTATCTATGTATGCATCTCTATATCTATCTGTCTCTCTACACTCACTCTCCTGAATATCTAGACGCTATTTGAGAAAAAAGACGTCTCCTGCCACAGTATAGATATAGATAGATATAGCTATCAATAGATGAGGATAGATATACATATTGACAGATCTAGATATACGTCTAGACAGAGAGAGAAAGCCGGAGATACATAGCCACTTGATCCTATCTATATTGTAGATAGATAAAGGTAAGATGGAGAGAAAGAGAGAGAAAGGAGGGCATCCATAGAACCTTCTCTCTCTTGGCGGATATACGCTATGTAGAAAAGACATGTATGCAACTGAGAGACGGGAAAGCTTCAACAGCCAAAGAGAACAGAAACGAAATAAGAGAAGAAAGAAAAGATGATTAAGATCAAGACAGACACCTTAGCTCTATTATCTTCTCTTCCTTCTCTCTGTTTT
>NW_027156811.1:0-14460 GCF_002600585.1 Cystoisospora suis | reverse complement strand
AGAAAAAAAGACTCGCTCAGTGAAGTTTAAGTGGAGGCGTTGGTCAGGGGATAGATGCAGAGGCACCTAGCACGCGCTCCTTAAGACTGATTTGCCACAGTGCAGACAAATGAAAGACGGAAGGAACGTCTAGCTCTTTCGTGACATTTCGTGAGATTCGTGACTTACCAAACTGTGATAAGAATGAGGCCACCCCGCTTTGTGATGCGACGGAGCTCTTCAAGTGCTCGAGTGCTGAGGACCCAGATCCACGAGCAGCACAGGGAGAAAAGCCAAAGAAAGGGGTTGGCGCCAGAGCTCTCCACCCCTGTCAGTTCCTACCTTATCGATACAACAAGGACGCTCCTCATAGCTCCACACCCAGCAAGACGAGTTCGCGTATGTCCTCTCGTACGTGAGTCTGATTTAACGCCTTTCTCAAGGTGCCACCCCAGACATGCGGGTTGTCGCACATTGCAGGAGAGAGGAGCTTCAGATAGACATTCTCGTGGGGTGCTCTCCCGTCAGCTCTTTCTGCCACGTGCCACGGGGCTGGCTGAACAAGTGAGGTAGTTAGTTAGTCTGACTGTACAATGGACATGCCGTACGGGTGGTGAATTGCGAAAAAACTGCTTCGAGAGGGATGATGAAACGACGCCTCTCTTTCCTCTGAAGTGCTTTTCACTTCATGATCCCTTGGACGCACTGCACCACCAAGTGCAAGAATATGTAGATGGAAAACGTCGTTCCATCCCCTCACTTTGCGAGACAATCCTGCGAAAGACACTAAACTGCTCCTCTTCTGTGTGTCTCTACGGTCCATCCAAACACACTACTGCAGAGGCGAGAGAGGCCATGAATGAAATGGCAAGAGACCTCAGCTTCATCAACCGATCCGACTCGAGACCGAAGAGCTAGCCTTCCCCCCCCCCTAGTACCCCCAGCCCCACAGTTCTGAGCAAGCTGGAGAAGAAGGGGGAGGGCAAGGAGTAACTACATGAGGGAATGTTGGATAGATACATAGACAAATAGATTGACGATGAAATTGCTAGGTACAAAGAGAAAAAGAGAGAGAAGCCAGAAGACAAGAAAAGAAGGAACAAAAATTTCTTCCCCGTCAACTGGCCGTAGGGTGTGGGTGTGTGAGGCTTGTCTTCCTCGTCTTAGACTCACCGGCGTCCTTCTGTTGAGAGATGGTGAATGACTGCAATGGAGACTGCAGCATCTGCGATACCTGTATAAGAGAGGAATGAGAAGAAGAGAAATTGAAAGAGAGAAAAGCAGCAAGTTTATCTGACGAAATTCGCACGTCAAAAGAAAAAGGCCACTTAATTTGAGTCACCCGCGAGAGAGGCAGATGCAATGCTCTACACCTGAGGACCAGGCAAGTAAAAGCAAAGCTTTCCCGCGCACGAAGATACACGAGTAAGTAGACACTCTCTGAGACTCTATGAACCCTCATACGCTTTCGTGGAAGACGAGGGAGAAGCAAATCGTAAGAGAAGCATTATGGTATAGAGAGCTTTCGACTCATGAAAGAGAGAGAAAGGAAAGCAGTAAACAGAAGACGTCCTGTGTATGTGGCTCTAAAGATATCCGAGAACACTGTTTGTGCACCTAAGGCTAACCCATCAGGGCTCACTAGACTTCACGCACGTATATCTCCCTATTGTGAAGATCTATCTACGCGTTTGGTGTGAACGACCTTATCAGTGGTTTCTTCGCTTGTAGGGACAGTCAGCAGAATAGATGATTCATTGGGTGACAGGGGGGAGGAAAGACTAACCTTCTCTAAGATTTGTATTGAGACATGTAGCTGCTGCGACTCTCCCTGATGCATGCGCACGTTGGCATGCAATCTCAAGTAGAGGGATCGATATATCGACACCAATCACTAGGCAGTCTCCAGGGTCACTCCCTGCCAGAACAGCCTGTGAAACAACTGAAGAAGCTGAGAATGAAGAAGGTGTCGGAGAAGGGTTAGAGATACCCGGATGATGAGGAGGAGAAGAAGAAGAATCAGATATTGACGAAGATAGAGAAGAAGAGGAAGAAGAAGAAGACAACCGAGGCGATGGCGAGGATGAAGAAGCAAGTGGATCCTTAGACGAGATAGTAGCAGAGGACTCATGGAGAGAGAGAGATGAAAGATGATCTTGAAGAGGACGTCGTTGACTCTGTGGGAGGCTCTGCAAGTACTTGCCGTTGCCACATCCAACGTCTACGACAAGGGAATAACGAGGTAAAGACTCCAAGAAGGCGTGAACCTTAGGCCATGGCTTGTACCTATCAATCATACAATATAGCATTGTCACCCCAGCCCAAGAGCAAAGAAACCCTTTCAAGAGAAGATTGGCATTCATGAGGAGTATGAGAAATCGAAGAGACTTGTCAAGATGACTTTCCAAGAAAGAAAGAGCAAAGAAAGAACGTTGTCTGCAGAAGAACTCTGAAGACCTCCCGCTACTCATATGCTTACGGTCATTTACTTAGATGAGAAGAAGGAGAAAGAAACTTCCAGAAATCTCATGTATGCAAGTCGGAGTTTCGCTAGCTCATGCAACTAAACACACTCATTCATATAAAGACCTTTCCTACTCTCTATAAGAACGAATATGTAGAGCCAAGGAAAAGACGGAAGGTGAAGACATGCGAGAAGAAGAAAAGACTAAAAGACCGTGTGTAGAATGCAGGGCTGCTGCTGCCTTTCCCCGATGAAAGAGTCTGGGACTTCGGGTTCCATAGAAAGCCAGCTAGGTAGCTAGCTATTCAGAGGCGTTGAAGGAGATCTATATACAGCGTTGTAAAGGGTCTATCGAGATGAAACCCTTCAACACCGCCTAGTCGACTAAGATAGACCGTTCGTACATAAAGGAGTAGATCTCTACGATAGACAGAACGTCTACAGACAGCAATGAACTCCATAGATATACATGGGCTTAAAAGAATTCCAAGAAGACACATCAAAGAGAGTGCGAGAGATGCCTTAGCTATCTCAGTCTTTCTCAACTTCCCTGACAAGACGTGAAAGCTGAAGATGTGATAGTGAGATACTCTCTTTTGAGAACTTCGGCATGTCTTTGCAGATACATCTAATTCATCTACTACCTGTCCTTGGAGACTCCAGCAAAGAATCTTTCCTTCTGCTCTATATGAGGAAGGGCCGTCTAGACGGCAAGAAGAGAAAAGACACTCCGCTCACTCTGTAATCGAGACAAAATGCCAACGACACCCTGGAGAGGGTGCTTCTTAGGGGCGATAGAAGTGCATTGGAAAAGAAACAAAGACTGAGAAAGGAAAGAAAGGAGCAAGGGAAAAAAACGAGAACAAGATCGGAAGGGAAGATCTCCTTCTCCACCAATAAGAGAGAATCTGCTTGAAAGTATGTCATAACTCGGGAAGAAGTTCGTACCGTGTATGAGAGAAATGACGAGCGATGCGATCATAGACTTTTACCACGAATTCTTCTTCTAATTGCCCTCCTCCGCCCTTTCGTAAAAGCTCTTCCCCTACAGGATTGCATGCTTTATCACGTGGAGCTGTTCGCTGTCTCTCCTTCTTCTTTCCTAGTCTCGAGCCACCAGTGTCTCTCCTGGTCTCCTCCCGCTCTCCTCTCTCCCCTGAGCTTGGGCCCATTGTGGAAGAGTACCAGAGGGGTGTATACCCCGTCAGAAGTCGAAACTCCACTGTTTAGCAACTCACACGCTTCTTTGGCCACAAGTTTCCTTCGTGGGTCCGTTTCCGCGTGACGCGCGCTCTAGACAGCACGAGCCATTTGAACAGCCTTTCTCTACAGACTTCAAAGCCCAACTCCTACTGTTCTGTTTCCCCAGCAGAAGGCGAACGAGGACTGCATGCCCAAGGTAGAAAATAGTACATTCGAGCGACTGTCTGCTGGAGTCTTTCGCGTTCTGAGGAATGGACCCTCCCCTCTTCTCTTGCTTGCGGGGAGATGATGGAACGACAACAGGCAACTTCTCTCTGTCTAAGAGGCAGAAGATGGCTTGTGCGAATCCTCTTTGTCTCGAACTAGGTATAACTTGTGAGGTCCGACTACTACTGTTTCTTTCTGGATGAATTTGTTTGGTCCATCACACCGTAATTATAGCCTGCCGAAGAAGTCGTCCGTCGTCTATCCGAGAAAATCGCTCTAACCAGTTTGCGAGGATACTACTCCCCAGCGTGCTGGCAGACTGGGTGTCGATTTCTGTCAACGGAGAAAAGTTTCATCGGGGCCGGTCAACAGGCGAGAAAGGAGGGATACAGAGCTCAGAACGCACACATAAATATTTGGAGTTATATTGAAAGGTGCAGCGTCAAGGTGTGCAAGTGGCGGAAGCTGTTGGTAAGAGAAAACCTGCAAGAACGAGTGGCGCAAGAAGCCACTCCGACGACATACACATTTTTTTACGGACACATGCATGCAGCTCACTTCTCCCATGGGGGGCTGCATGCCTTGCTCTGTCATATCACCAGTCAGCCAGACTTCATAGAAGACCGGACACCTACACGTCTAGCAAATGACGCACGCACGGAGAGAAGGATTGAAGGATCTTGCTCGCCGGCAATTGTAAGTACGACGTGTGAAAACACGGTCGAACGGCCTGGAACTCCTCCGCCAAGTCAGTGGACAGGGTTCCGCACAGAGATAATCCCTCGTGTTCACTGCGGTGTCTGCACCGCGATGTTATTCCTGCAACCGTAAGCCGAGTTCGAAAAAAAGCTAGTGCAATAAAGAGCAGGAGGAAGATGTCTATGCCCGGCCACAGAGTGAGGGACGTTTTGAGATACCAGGAGTGAATCCTTGGAAGAACATATTTTGCAAATTTCCGATCCCCACTCTGCTTACGAGTGTGTGCATACTATGATGGAGCTACTCAGATGCACAGAACATCCACCCTGCTGCCACTCGGCTTTGACCTCCGAGGTCAGAACAACAATGACCATACAAGGGAAGCAACGACGAAAACTCATCTTACCGAACGTAGACGGCTGGGAGCAAATTACAAGAAACGCGGAACGCAGGGATGGAACAAACTGTCCACTGTTGTCGGGCGAGAGCAGTCAGCAAACCTTGACATTGCTAGAAGTCAGAGGGAAGTTCTCAATCGCAAGCTGGGCTCACATGGTAGATGTCTAGCTAAAAAGTCTACAAACTAAAGATTGATATGAAGTATGTTTTCATTACAAAGCTATTACATTCGTCTCATTTTCCAAAGTAGTTACCAGACTCCTCTCCAGGAAGTAGACACAAAGGGCTGGCCTGGCTAGTAACATGGTGACGGAAGAGGTTACTGAAGACACTGAGGTAACTAAATGGCCACCAACCGAGAATGCTAGTTTCACCAAACTTTCTGCTAAGGCACGCTGCAGAGCTGGCCAGACGACTGGAATGATACTGTACTCCGTAGGGGGCGATGGGAATCCTAAAAATAAGACAACGCATTTAACATTCCGAGGGTTAGCGACATAAGAACATCTTTCGTGATCACGAAAATGATATGCAAGTGACGCCATTAACTCTCCGTCTATTTTTTTCACATCAGCTGCGCAACTGGCAGTGCGCAAAATAGACATGACCTTAGTCGAAAAAACGGATTGAGAGGATGTGGCGCACGCTTGTCAGTCGCTAGTGCACACACTTGTCGTGATCTTCAGACTTGTCCGAGCGACGATGGCGACAACGGTGGCCACGCCTGCTCTTGTGCTTCTTCACGCACATCAATGAAGCTCCGATGCTTTCCGGACTGAGAAAGTCTCGCACGAGCAACATGTGCAGTCTCTGACGGCAAGCGTTGTAACAGTTCGGAGAAAAAACCGTGTCCGTCGCCTTCGGAGTCGGTGGGGGCGGAGGCGACACAACAGGAGAAAGAGCTTCATCCAGAGGTTCCTGAGAACCAAGGTCCACGCGAAGACCTCGGTCACTGACTGCCATCAAGATGGGAAAAGACAAAATTTTCGAAATGGGCTGGGAGGTTGAACTCGAAGAGTGACCAAACAGACAATAGCTGGAGAACATAATATGAAGAGCTGTCGTACTCGTTAACTCCCGCTGTCTGCCTAGCGGCCGCGCTGACTTCGTCCGGAAACGCACGAGGTGAGCCATGTTCTGACCTCGAGCATGGCAGTTACAAGCCACTAAACTACTGCAGTTAAAGGACGCGGGCAGCGATGTGCTCAGGCCGGCTATGCATTGTCCCACATCACGTTTAAGGGCAGCAGAAGACAGTGTAAAATTCAACGGCGGAGGATCCTTGTTTTCCTGACGGAAACACGTCGCAAGCTGGCAGCCAGCGCACTGGCACCCCAGACGTTTTTTTACACGAGTGCCTCACACATCTTTTTCGTTTCTCACTTTGGACATTGCACCTCGACGACGTGAAGACAGTCGCACTTTGTTGGGCGCTTTGTTAGCGGGAAGCGCTGAAGCAGCGCGCAGCTCGGAGGATGCAGAAACTAGACAGTGTGTATGAAGAGGGCAGAATCCTGACATTTGCGCTAGACTGTAGGGCAAGTCGGCGATGCTACCTCAATTGGATATGAAACACAAGCAGTCGGCCTTCACGGGAGGACCCCCGCAGGGCAGAGAATGGACCTGAGAATGCCGGCCGTACTACCCTTACGGCCTACTCAAGGCACACACTTCGTGACCCACTACGGCTCACTGTTTGTCTCAGGGGCTGACAGCGAATCCACGGTAGTACCGTTGGACGGGAAACCGATAGACCATCACGGCACCATTCCCTTCCCTGCTTCGTTTTCTTCTCTTCTCACGGGTGCTTTCATACCCTCGACTTTTGCACCACATGAACAACATCTGTCAGCGTCTCGCTACACTGCCTCACCGGAGTGTAGCGAGACGCTGACATTGCCTCACTGGACTGGCTGCTAACTCAGGGTGATGCTGTTCCTGGAGGCACCCGCTTAGATTTGTTACGTAAGTACATGGTTCGACTATGCACTCTACCAGCCTCCGACACCCCGGTTCAGACGGATAATGACGCCGGCGTTGATAGACTGTCGTCCTCGCAGCTCCCGCAAAGGGCCTGATTCACTTACCACTTACCCATTCGGGGCTCCGTTTTGCTGCCGGGGACTGCTTCCCATCATAGCTTGTCTCGTAAGTGCACAGTGCTTTTATGCACTCTACCGGCCTCCGACACCGCCGGTTTAGACAGATGACGGCGTCGAACTTCACTGTAATCAGGACTGGAGATGACAGGGCTGTTGTTCTTTTAGCTGCCTTAGAGGACCTGATTCACTTGACACTTCACTGCGGAGGAGCTTTTTCCCGGATAAGTGCAGCTGAAGTGGCTGCAGCTCCAAAGGATTTACAGCACTCACCTCCGGTGGCCGTCAGTAAGGGGCGTTGTAGTTGGCCGGGGCATGCACTAGCAGAACAGGCCCCTCACGCGCGACGCGGCCAATCGGCGCCCGTCACTCCAGGTGTGCATTTGTGTCCCTTGATCATAGGTTGCGCTCAGTTACACGGGTGACGTGGGGCGTGGAGTTCGTTTCCACTGGCATCACGCACCCCTCGAGTATGATTGAGCGCCGACCAGGCGGCAGGCCTCGCACCCGCAAGGCGCCGCACAAGTCTATTCATGACAGCGTCTGCTCTTATTTTCTGCCGGCGTGACAGGTGGCCTCTGGAGCCATTTTCGCATCTTCTCTGGCCTTTTCTGGCTGGCAGCCCTCGCAGTGTTCTCTGCGCAACCTACCTGCCGTCTCAAGAAAAAGCGTCATCGGAGTCCGGCCCGTAAGCACACTCCCCTCCATGTGTTATTGTCCGTTCACCATACAAAATGCTTGCCGAGGCGGTTCAAATCGATACAGCCGCCTTCCCACAGGAAAGGTCTTCCACGGACCACTCCGGACAAGAAGACCGCAACGCATCATTCGGACAACAGAACACCTCGGCAGGGCCGGCCGTGACCGCTCCTGTATCCGCAGTGGAAGAATGTGACGTCCTTTCAGCGCCTGTCATGACGAAAGCGCTGCTGCGCCAGATCTGCAGAGGTAAACCTAGACTTCGTTGGTGCGCGAAGTCCATGCTCTGAGAAGCACGACACGTCACGAAGTCTCAACGTAGTGCTGAGTCCGTTCACTTTCCGTCACCTGACAGAGACATCTTTGCCAATGACCGACGTCTGTACACAGACCAGTTGCGGGTTCTTGCAGTAGTGCGCCCAGTGAGAGCACTAAACCTCTGCATAATCTGCGGCCGTCCCGTCAATGAGAAGCGCACACCAGCTGCTCGGTCTGCTTCAGAAACATAGCTACGATGCTGTGGCCTCTCCCCACTGTGCGTCGGTGCCAGAGTGTGGCCAGTACGAGTCTCCGGCCCTGAATGAAAAATTGTACCTCCATTTCAGAGGCTTCTCGAAAATCGAAAACCTCGAAGAATACAAGAACGTTAAAGCCCTCTGGCTTGAAGGGAATGGAATACGACGCATTGAAGGCCTTGGCAGCCTCGTGGCGCTGAAATGCCTGTAAGGAAGACGCCGGCGTGTTCTTTCACCATTGCCCCCTGCGACTGTTAGACGCTCGCGCCAACCGCCTTGCATACATAGCGGCAAAATGCTGAGGTTTGAATACAGGCGTCCAGCGAACGCTGGACTATAACCATTTCCAGAATCTTTCACATGATTGGTGTGTTCAGTTTTCTGCAGCAGAACTCCGTCAGCGAAATTCAGAATCTCGACTGCTGTCCAAACCTGGTCACCCTTGACCTCTCGCACAACTGTCTGCGCAGAGTCAGTGGTCTCGGATCTCTGAAACAGCTCAGCAGCATCAAGCTCGCTTACAACGCCTTCCAGTCCCTTAGGGTAAGTTTCAGGTACAAAAAAGAGGCTGTAGGGCTTCCCTACCTCACATGCTGCTTCTGAGAATACTTGAACCGCCGAAGAAGGAACCCCTGACCAGGGCACTAGTACCTAGTCAGCACAGGTGGATCCCGAGCTGAAAGTTCAGGAGCTGCATCACGCAGTCCGTAAGAGTTACCACAAGGGTCGCTGTTCAGGCGGGCATGGTTAGCAGATGGTCCTAGACGAAGACACCTCTAAGCCCTGCCGCCGGTATACCGATAGCTGATTCTAATGAGTATGTGGCGTGCGATCCCAAACTCGGCCGTGTTTTCAACAAATTCGGACCCTGCCCACTGCAGGAACTAGGGTTCAGTCGTATTCCGTAGCGTCGGGGGAAGTTCGTGCTACCTACGGCAGTCAGTCCTAGCAGCGACGTGGAAGCTACCTTCGCGTTTTCTGAAACACTGCCTGAGCTACGGAGTGGCGACTTGATCGACAGAAAGCGTAGCGGCGAGTTAGCTGACAAAAAGTGCTACACTCGAGGTCGGCCGGAATCGAGCCCTCACTGTCGACAGGACCTCGAAGGCCTGCTGGAGTGTCAAAGCCTGTCGAATATTGACCTCTCGCACAACTACATAGACGAGGAACCGCACACAACAATTGACGAGAAGGACCCAAGTTCTTTGGAAAACAAGAGCGCTGCTGATAAAGCTCCAGAGAACGCCGCCGGCGAGGGGCCTCCGAAAGCGAAACCAGACGACTGGATGGAAGGATTTCTCAGTTTGCTGCAGCAATTGCCAAATCTGGCCTGCCTTTATTTCCACGGAAACCCCGTTGTCAGAAAAGTACCTCATTATCGCAAACGAGTTGTCGCGAGTAAGTGGCGACTGCCCAGAAAAGTCTGCTGTCGTCCGCCACCGCACAAGAAACCAGCGAAGTCTAAAGGCCACAAACTCGGGGGAAGTTAGGGTGGACTACCCCTCGAGAACGAGACCGTCCCAAGTACTGCGGGGGACGCAGTGAGACAGAAACAGCGATTTATGCGTTCCCTGGGGGTTGTGGTCCCGGCAGGCACGCGTGGCTGTGGTGTTCATGTATATCGGTGTTTGCAAAGGCCTTCCCAGACTTCGTTACCTAGATGATCGGCCTGTCAAACCAGTTGAACGAGAAGGGAGCGAGGCGTGGGTTAGGGGGGGGAGAGAGGCTGAGTCAACAGCGATTCGAAGGTTTCGCGAGGCGGAGCAGAGAAAATCGGAGGTGGAGCTAAGAGAGTTTCGGGAAATGCAGGTCAGGAGGATCGACCAAAGGCCGCATAACTTCCGGAGGGCGGTTCCGATACGACTATATGGTAAACGCACGTGCTTAGCCTTCTGCGCTGCCAAGATTGCCACCAAGGGCCACCTGGATACGAAGAGTCACGAAGGAAAAATTTAGGATGATCCCTCACGAGGCCCAACTGCTCATATCCAGCAGGTGGACTGCTCCTGTGACGGCGGGGTTCCATGTGTTAGCGGGGCTGGGGCTCGGCAGCACGAACTATGGCAGGGTCACCCAGGTGCGTGGGCACACCTGTTCCGAACAGGGGGCCCCGAGACCTACCTGAGACCGACTCAGTAGTATCGCGGTCTCTGCTCAACACGGGTGAGCACGAGAGGGGGATCACTCGTGCATGCGCTGGTGCACGGAAAAAGTTTGGAATGCTGTAGCTGATCTGCAACGACATCTAATCGGACACCACGTGCGGTGGTACACGGCACTGTAGCCGGAGGTACCTTTTTCCATCAGGCGGTGCTGTCTGCTTCAACTTGGAGATCGGCGCTTGGACCCCTTGGGACCCGTTGCGTTCCTCGGGTTGTCCGAGAAGTCGCTTGCTACGCTGCCTCACCTCTGCCTGACGGCGTCCTGTATGCTCTCTCAGGAAAAAGACGGAAACGAAAGCGTGATTCTGGTCTGGACTCCTGCTTTCGCAGCAGAAGTACCGCGAACGCGTCAAGAAAGCTCTGGAGAGGATAGAGAGAGAAGACGAAGAGAGAAGGTGTGCATTACCGGGAGAAGGCAGATGTAAGCCAGTCCCGCGCTGCTCAGGTGCACATCCGCACGCCACTTGAAGACAGCGCCGGCCGGAGCATTCAGGCTGCACGACTACAGAAGTGTATGAAGCATTTCGCTAAGCACAGCCAACGTCCGACAGCTTTCAATAGGAGAGTAACAGAACTCAATCAGCTGACTCGCACCGCGAAGCCCTCCTGGCATGTGTGAAAAAGCGTGACATCCGGGGCTTCGAAGCGATGCGCAGGAGTGCCGGTTGACAGAAAAGGCCCTGTCCAGGCCTCAGAGCCGCGATACTACACAAAAGCAGACATTTCGGCAAGGGTCAATCAGACACCGAGGTTTCTTCTGTGCACCGGAGTCTTCCTGCCTTTCTGAGTTGGGCTCACAGCGGCAGCTGGCAATACGGCGTGGAGTGAGGAGGACCAACATCGAGAGATCTCACGGGCCGACCGGGTCCGACGACGATGGCTGGCGGCGGCCGATAGTCAGCTGGACTCAGCAGGGGTGCCCGCCGCTGACCAGGCCGCAGACCATAGGAACCGAGGAGTACATGGAACTCGAGCTGACGCACACGGTCCAGCAAGAGACAGCGGACTGATCCAGGACGATTCATGGCCGCGGGCGCCAACGGTGTCCCCGTTTCAGCGCGACTCGAGCGTAACAACGCACGTTTTGACAGACGAGGAAGGAGGTAAGCATCGTAGCCACTGTGAGACCTTAAGTATTCATGGACTACTAAAGCAGAAAAGATGGCATTCGTTAGCAGTGGTCGGCGTTCCCCGTCAGCAGCACGCACTTTGTTGGCAGAGCGCAGCCGTGCGCAGAGGAAATATGCTGAGGGTTCTTTCCCAGAGAGTGCAGTCTCCCGCTGTATCAGGGCCGGGCAGGTTGCAAAGAGCTGCTGCTTGTGTTTGGATGTGGTGACTATCAGGCACGAGTCCTTCTGACCTGGCTCGTCTTACGTCCTCGGAATCACTCGAAGGAAGCGACGACGAGCAACAAACGAGCAAAACGACTAACGACGTTTGTCCGGAGTCCGGTCGCTGCTCGCCGACCATTCTGGAGGGGGAACAGCCAGTCGAACCAGTTCTGTCCCCTTCCTCGCCCGTGAGGCAATATCAGGATGCAGGAGGTCACGCTCCACCAGCAGTCTCTCAAGGTACTCCAGCAGCTGCCCAAGGTGCAGCAGGTCCGACATGGGATCGGAAGCATCTGCCCTCAACCTTGCTTCTGGATCAACTGGACTAGATGTCCCACAGGATACAGGAATGCGGTGTGACTGGGGTGGCGCCATGGCCGTGTTCACGCCGCTACATGCCATCCACGGTAGTCTCGCACGCGTAACTCGCGGCAGCAAGCTCGGAGTGCATTTCCGAAGGCACAGTGATTGTCTTTGGCTTTGCGCGGTTTCTTGGTGAGACGTCAAGTTCCTGACTGCAGTCTGCTGCGTTCTTGAAACCCACCCAATTCCCTTCGAATCTTCGTAACTACTTTCGCATGTGAGAGCCTGTGAAACGGGACAGAACTGCAACAGGGCCTCCTGCTCTTTTCCCAGTAGCAACAGCCGGGCCACTTGCTAGAGCATTTTTGCCACGCCTATCCCGGAAAGACGTGTGACTGTGGAGTCTCTGGAGACTTGACGTGATTCCCGTCTTCGCACGAAGTGTTTGAACTTATCACTTTCCCTTGCCTTCCTTCGCTTACAACTATACATCTGTCAATGTTACGTATGACACCCCAACGGATGCACCGGTTGACCAGGTTGCGGCTTCTTGGCCGGAGGCCCTTGGCCCCCGGAGGTTCCACGCTCGCCAGGCACATGTCTACTTTGCCACCCTGCCACTACAGGTTCTGCTGTTGTTACTCGTGGACTCTTCTTATGATACACTTAGTTCTCTTTGCTGTCCCACAGTTTCTTACGACGCAGAAGTCCAACTTCTCACATCTGAAAACGGCTATACACTGAATGCAGTGTATGATTCGAGTTCTTAGTTATTTGCGAGATGAAACTATCTCCTATCACGCCCTTGCTGAGCTAGGGCCCGCCTTGGCATCGACACACGGGACACCTGCGAGCTCACGATGCCTCGATGCAAACAGCGAGGCCTAGAGATAGTTGGCACTCCGGTGTTGGCCGCTGGTGGAAACCTTATCCCAGTACTTCCGTTTGTGAGACGGCCACAGTTCCCGAAGAAGTTACGAATTCCTTTTTCCATGGTGAGCAAACGGCTTACTGTAACAGATCCTAGAGTCGACTTATCGCACGAACACAACGTCGAAAGGAGGGGCAGCAGTGTCCCAACGTGGAAACTAAGAAGCCTGACAACGAACCGACGCATGGACTGGTACAGTTGCAACACCGTCGCGAAAAGGTTGGCCTCCGGAATGACACTTAGTTTCTGGACCCCTCGAGCAGGAAAAACTAAGCAAACAGGAAGAGCTGTAAGCAGACCTTTGTTTTATGCTGGGTGATTGCTTACTTTTGCATTTGGAGTCTTTTGCCGTTTTTGGCTTCCTGTGAGCCGGCCGCCGTTGCACTCTAGAGCACCGGGGAAGCATAGCTAGGTGGCGGCAGCACAGTGCGCAGATCGAAAAGACTGACGTATCAGTGTTGTGGTTCTTGGGAGGTGCACCGTAGGATGTGACACCAGAGGAAGAGCGAGAAAGGATGAAGAAGAAGAAGAAGCTTGAGAAAGAACGAGAGGCTGAAGAAGAAAGAAGAAGAGCGAAAAAGGGTGAGGAGGAAGGAAGAAAAAGAGCGAGAGAGACTGAAGAAAAAGGAAGAAGAGCGGAAAGGATGAGGAAAAAGGAAGAAGAAGAAAGAGAGGCTACGAAGCGGGAAAAAGAAAGGAAGAGGATGATTAAGGAACAAAAAGAAGAAATGCTCTTACAGAAGAGAAAGGAAGAAAGACAAAGGATAAACCAGAGGGAAGAAAAAGAAAGAGAGAGGCGATTGAGGGAGAAAAGAAAGCGAGCAAGGAAGAAGAGAGAAGAAGAAGAAAGAGAGACGATGAGAAGGAATGGAGAGGAAGAACGAGGGAGGATGAAGAACGAAGAGAGAGAAGAAGAGGGAATGAAGAAGGAAGAGGAAGAGCAAGAGAGAATGAAGAAGGAAGAAAAAGAGAGAGAGAGAACGAAGAAAGAGAATGAAGAAGAAAGAGAGAGAAAGAAGAAGAGGAGGAGGAATCGAGGAAAGAAGAAGAATCTGTCGAGGAAGAAGAACGGGCTAAGAAGGAAGAAAAAGGCTGAAGGGAAGGCGGAGAAGAAGCTCCCAACAGATAGAGAGAGGCAGAAGAAAAAAGAAGAAAGAGAGAAGAAGATAAAAGAAGAGAGAGACAGGAAGAAGAGAGAAGAGAAGGAGAGAAGGAAAGACGAGGGAGACAGGAAGAAGAGAGAAGAGAAGGAGAGGAAGAAGAAAGAAGAGAGAGAGAAGAAGATGAAAGAAGAGGAAGAGAGGAAGAGGAAGAGGAAAGAGGATGGAGAAATGAAGAAGAGAGAAGAGGAAGAGAGGAAGAAGAAAGAAGAGAGAGATAGAAAGAAGAAAGAAGAGATAGGGAGGAAGAAGAAACACACCGATCACATGAGAAGAAACGAGGAAGAGAGAGATAGCCATCGGTAGAAG
>NW_027156810.1:6213-11162 GCF_002600585.1 Cystoisospora suis | reverse complement strand
GGTCTCTCCTTTCATGTGGAAGTATCGACCGTTGTGTGCTTTGATATAAAACAAGGCCGCGGCTATGAGCAGAAGAACTACGCCATGACCGACATCTCCATACATAATCCCGAAGAGAAAAGGAAAGAAAACGCATGCAAAGATCGCCGGATTCGCTTCCTTATAGCGAGGTACACCATAGGTATCTACGAGCTGCTGAAAAGGAAGAAGAAAGGGAGGTAAGCGAAAGTAGGTAGGAGGCGAAGAAGATGCGCGAGGAGGAGATTCGTGAAGAAGAAGAAATGCAGACGCATGCTAGAAAAGAAAAAGAGAGAAAAAGAGAAAAGAGGACTACATGAGAGAGAGGTCGAAGGACAGTGCGATGGGAGGAGGATGGGAGTGAGAGAAGAAAAGAGTGGAGTGTACATACACCTCCAGATCGTCAAAGGGAGGATGTAAAGGGAGAACAGAAAAGTCACAGGAATAGAGAGAAGAAGTGAAACAAGCATCACTTTGAGAGATTCACCGAAAGAAGAGATTAAGAAGCGCGGAATAAAGGTCTATACAGAAAGCGCTTGCATTAGCGTCGACAAAGAAATCTTCTTCATATTTTCGAGACAACTTCGACCATAGGCTCGTAGTGTCCGGTGTACATACACCGCTAGGTGAGGTGATTACGATTAAGAGATCAAGAAGAACGACTGTAAGTCTTGTTGAACATCCTAATCATCTTGTATCTTCCCTAGCCACCTACTTTCGACTATCATTCTCCCTCCATGCATGATGCATGGACACAAGGATACTTCAACAAATACAGATGCACATATCTACAGCACGCCGGAGAAGAAAAAAGAGAGAAAGAACGAAAGAAAGACAAAAAGGGAGAAAGAAAGAAAGAAAGGGGATAGTGGTGAAACTGCTCAAGAGGGCGAGAGATGTCTTTGAGAGAAACAGAAAGAAGAAAAGAACAAGAAGATCCCGAGGCGGATAGCAGCCCCCCATGAAACAACCCCATCCCCAATACATACACCCCCACACACATACATTAAAGATAGATGAATAGATAGGTAGATAGATTAAAGATAGATAGATAGATTAAAGATAGATAGATAGATTAAAGATAGATTAAAGATAGATAGAAAGATCGAGATAGATAGATAGATAGATTAAAGATGGATTAAAGACAGATAGATAGATAGATTAAAGATAGATAGGTAGATGAAAGAAATACAGACAAATGCATGCATGATTTGTGTGAAGAGAGTGAGTGAGATGTCGGTGTGGCGGTGGTGGGTATGAGTGTTTTATGTGTGTCTTTGGTGTCTTACGCTTCTATTACTTTGTTCGGCTATGACGAGCCTTAGCTTTGCTTCTTCATAGGTGAGAAACCAACAGTCCGCTCTTATAGTGACGTCACTCGCTTCAAAGTAATTCAAAGTTGTATAGATCGCCTTCTCTTTCACACAAAATCTTCTCCATTCTTCTATCAAAGATCTTCTCTTTCTTCTTCTCGCTCTTGGGGTTCCTCCTATCCCCCCTCTTCCTCCGAGCATTCTTCTTTCATTCACCATCATATCGTCTCGATCTTCTTCTTCTTCTAGATCTCTTGTTCCATCAAGATCGACAGGTTCCAAGAGAACAGCTATCTCGGAGAGAAAATAATTCTCGTAAGCTTTCAGCGCTTTCGCCTTATCAACGAGCAGTGTATCCACTTCAGATAGCCGTCTTCGCGCTTCTTCATATGATGTAGGCCATACGTAACAGCGCGCGTTGAACGCTGCGCAAAGTCGCATGACCTTCTCATACGCGGCGGAGGAAGGAGAGCGACCTCCCTGGTAATATGTCACGAATAAAGACTTCGATTCTAACGTGCTCTACACACAGAAAAGAAAGACAGAAAGAGAAAGAATGAGAAAGAAAAAGACAAGAAAGAATGAAAGAGTGAGAAGGAAAAAAAAGGGAAGGAGAGATGAAGACGAGATAAAACAGGTAAGACAGACGAGATATACATGCAGGTGGATTCAGGGGTACACCAATCTCTATCTCTCTCTGTAAGTATATATAGATAGATATATGTATGCGCATATATATATTTATGTTAACATGCTACATATGTATACAAGTGTAGCACGTTGAAATATATATATATATATACGTACGTTCATATATACAAATATATGTGTATATACATATATGTACCTGTATATGTATATATATGTATATGTATATATGTATGCCTATGTAGTGAACTACAGAGGAGTAATTGAGCGGTGAGATAAAGAGACAAATCGTTTGCCTCCTTAAGAGGTCGAGAGAAGAAAGGAAAGGCAGGGAAGTAGAAGAAGAAGAAGACAGACAACCCAGCGGCTACCTAACTACCAGCAGTGCGAAGCTCATGAAAAGACGCACTCCCTACAGTCTATACAAAAGTCTCTCTCCTCCACCTCTGGAAAGTGGAGCAGCTAAAAAGAGAGATAATGATATATAGATATATATATATACGAAAGGTATAGTATTGCATCAGAAATCGAGGTGTATATACACCTCGCTCCCGAGGATGAAGAAAGAGAAAGAAGTGAAAAATGAATGAAGGGGGGAGAAAGGGAGGGAGGGCTTACAGCATATTCGGGAGGGAAGTTTCGGACATCTGCTGGCTGGAAGTATGTATAAGCATTCCCTCTCATCGACCGAAACAAAGCTCTTGCAAACTTCTCCTGTAAGCAGCGAAAAAGTTAAAGCGAGAATGAAAGACTGAGAAAGAAAGAAAGAAGAAACCTCTAGCACTGCATGCAGTCGGTGCTTTTTCATCTTTTCTCTCTCCCTCTCTCCTCCTCGCCTGTGTAGATCTTTGAAAAGAGGAAAGAGAAACAGGTAGTAGCGGCCTCCTTCATCCCTAATGTTCAAACCCCCTCTCAGCTTGTCTTTAGCTCTACCAAAACAATATACACAAAGAGAGCGAGCGAGCGAGAGAGAGAGAGAGAGAAGATGGAAGCCTATACATATACATGGACAGACGCAGAGATACAGATACACATACAACACACAAATAGATACATAAAGTAGCGATAGATAGATTGATTAGAGATAGATAGATTAAAGACAGATAGATAGAGTAAAGATACATTAAAGATAGATAGATTAAAGACGGATAGACTAAGAATAGATAGGTGAGGATTGGGCTTGTACCTGATCAGAAGTACTGATAACGCCAGCGACAGTTGAGAAAGCCATAGACCTGAGATCGGAAGCAACTTCTTCACCAAAGGCTTCTCTCCCGCCACCTGGAGAGACACCTCGGCCTTGTCCTCTCCTTGTAAATCTTGATCCACCTCCTCCTCCTCCGAGTGTACCTACACCTCCGCTACCCGTGCCATGAGAAGGACTGTAGCCCAAGCCCCCCGCAGCCGCAGCAGAGACACCGCCATGAGCGGAAGGAGAAGCAAGTAAAGACAGACTAGCAGATGATTCGAAAGGAGAATCAGAAGAAGAAGAAGCAGAAGAAGTATTCATACGACCCATGGAAGGCGCACGAATACGACGGCGTGCAGAGGATGACGAAGATGTTGGAGTGTAACTGAAAGAAAGATTGAGAGGGGAGAAAGAGAAAGGCAAGAAAGAAAGAAAAGAAGAAAGAAAGAGAAGGGAAGAAGTATGAGGAGGAGAAGAAGAAGGAGAGAAGAAAAGAGAGAGAAAAAAGCAGGAAATAGGTTGATAGATAGATAGATAGATGAGAAGAAGAAGAGGTTTGAGTTGTCTTTTGATGTGGACGAGATAAGATTCGAGTGAAACTAGAGCAATGGAGATTCAACGAGTGAAGACTCCCAACGACCGAAAGTTGGAGTGTATGTACATACACCACAGTGATATACCCACACAAATCATAATACCACAACAGAAGTCACGCACACATACATGTAGATACTCGTGCATACACATTCATATATGGAGAGCACCCCCCATGTGACGTGCCTCCGTAAGTGATCTTTCCTCTTCAGGTCGAAAGGCAGAGACAAAGACGTGATAAAGAAAGAGCGTCGCTTCTCCAACGGGGGAAAGGAGAGGCTTCGATTAGGAACGAGAAGCATCGATGCACACGTAGCAATCGAGATGACCGAGAAATAGAGAGGAGGAGATGACTCGAGGGAAGAGAGAGAGGAAGACGGCATGACGCTGGAAAGAGCTTTTGGCCGGGCGTTTCCCAAAAGCGCACGTGTGTGTTTCAGGTGTACATACACCCAGCAATAGGACGAGAAGCGGTGAAAGGAGAGCAAGAGGGAGGCGCTCTCGCACAGACTGTAGTAAACGGAGTAGTCATACACCTACTGCTTGAGATGTATGAATGAAGATATATGAACATGTATGTATCTGTACGTATCTACACGTATGAAGATGTAAGTATGTCGATGTGTGGATATGTATGTATATGTATATATATGTATATGTGTAGATGGTGAGAGATGAGTTGGATGCGGGGCATGAAGGGAGAGGGAAAACTCACAGGATTGTTGCAGGGGTAGGAGAGAGGGGGAGAAGGAATCGGCGAGATAGAAAAGACAGATAGATACAAAGAAGGAGGAGACAAAGAAAGATAATAAGAAGAATGAGGAGGGAGAAGAAAGAAAAAACGAAATAGGGAAGGCGTCGAAAAGAAGGAAGAAAACCGACCCAGAAATCCACACGAGAACACGCCACAAAAGAGAAAGACACTGACGTCTCATGTAGATGAAGTGAAGAATGGTGAATGAGAGAAACACGTGATAAAGAGAAAGAAAGAGAAAGAGAGAAAGAGAGAGCCTGTCTGTCTGTGTTCTCTCGCCTCGCAGGTACCCCCCACATTTGACTCTCTTCTCGACTTCTCCCTACAGTGGAAGAAAAAGACCCCTAGAGCCAGACCAGGAGAGGTTTCACAGTCTCGTTGAAGCTCCTAGATGCAACTCAGCTTTCTATACCAAGTGTACATACACCGCAGA
>NW_027156810.1:5043-5960 GCF_002600585.1 Cystoisospora suis | reverse complement strand
AAAAGGACGGAGAAGAAGTACAGACGAAGAAAAAGCAGAAGTCTTCCTTTCTCGTGAATGCTCCCTCTTGTTCGAATCGAGACACTGGTCTATCTACACATCTCCTTGTAAGAAAAGAGATGTGGAAGAAAGAAAAAACGAAGATGAAGAAGAAGAAACACCTTCCCTTCCGTGTCTCTTTCTTGAGCTTCGCATCACCATAGACCCCGCCCGTGTCTCTACGCTACCCAGCACGTGCAGAACAGAGAGGAGAGAAAGCAGAATGATACGAAAGCAAGAAAAGAGAAGAAGTCTGGATCAAGGCGAATGAAAGGAAGAAGAAAGAAGAGGTGAACTGAAGCGTGACGATGAAGAGGGACTTTCTGTATGGAGGGAGAAGAAACGAGGGGGGAAAGAAAGGTGGGGGTTGTTTCAATCATGGAGATAAAAGACACGAGGGAAAAAAGGAGAAGAAATGCTTCTACGGTAGAAGAGTTGACTCACCTTGAGAGAAAGCTTATGGTGTATGCTTGATGTGGCATGAGGTGTACATACACCCGAATGAATGAGGTGTATCCATGTTGTATGAACCATCTTAGAGAAAGCGTCAAGAAGATTCGTTATCAAGCCTTTTCTTTTGACCTAGATCTCCCTCGAAATCTCTATCGTATGCTGCTCTTTTGTCCCGTTATCTATCACTCAATCTGGTGCATGTCTGATCTGGCATGAGATGTACATACACTCGAACATATGAGGTGTATCCCTGTAGAATAAACCATCTTAGAGAGAAGAAAGATATCCACTCAAAACAGGCATGATGACAAAAGGCGAAAGATGAGCGATGTGTTCACGTGAAAAGAAGATAAAGATACAGAAGACTGACCATCGATTTCTCTTCCTAGGGCTATGAGCAGTTCTGCAGTTGAAGAATCTCCCTA
>NW_027156810.1:1264-4901 GCF_002600585.1 Cystoisospora suis | reverse complement strand
CAAGCCAATTCAAATTCCGCCTCTATCTGTTCACAAAGAAAGACAGAAAGAAAAAGAAAGAGTAGGTAAGTAGATTGAGAAGAGGAGGAAGAAGAAGGGGGAGGAGTGGAAGAGAGAGAATAATGAGAAAGACGAGGCGGAATTTGAATTGGCTTGATATTCGAAAGGAGAGAACAGGAGAGAATCGAAATGACGAAGAGCAAAGAAAGGCAACATATTTTTCTACCTCACGTCTACGATTGAGAGAAACGCCTTTTTGGCTCATTCAGATTGAGAAAGAAAGCAAGAGACAAATGGAAAAGGAAGGAAAAGTTGAGGAGAAGAGATCAAGAGAATCAACAAGACAGGAAATATGCACCAGAGGATAAGAAATAGATAGATAGATAGATAGATACATATTTAGATAGATAGATAGATTCAAGATAGATAGATAATCTTGTATGTAGAGAAAGAGCGCTGGATGAAGAGAGGTTTGAGAGATGTATCATCATGCAGAGACACCTCGACCGAGCCAGTAGATTGCCTAGAGTAGAAGAGAGAAGAGAGGCGACTCCAGAGAGAGGAAGACCCCTTGAGAGAGAAGAGCTGATGGGTCTAGTGACTTACAGCGGCATTCCTTTGTCGGAGTAGATCATCATTATTCTGTGAGAATCGTACAAACTGCGTATACAGTTTATTAAGAGCTTCTTCGACTTTATCTAGCTGAAAGACAGCTCCCCCACCTCCACCTCTATGAGTTGCAAGCCCGTTATACGACGACGTCGTCCCTTCTGCTCCTCCTCCTCCTCCTGTTCTTCCTCTCTCCCCTCTTCTTGTCCGTTGATAAGCCGAATTTCTCCCCCCTTCTCCTCGAGCAGCAGTACTGCTATTTGAATGGCTTCTCTGATCCGATCTCCCCACCCCCCCTCTCTCTCTTCCTGCATGATGACTGTGTACAATTCCTCCTAGCTCTGCATCTCCTGGATCAGATGACGAGTTGGGAGGGAGAGAGCCTCCTCCTCTCCCTTGTTGTTCTTCTTCTCCCCCGCTATAGAAAGGGGAAGAAGCCGAAGCAGAAGAGTAGGAATCGAACTCGTCATCCTCTTCATCTGTATCATCTGCTAGGGTGGAGAGAGAATCGATCAGACGAAGGCGACGATGGTCGTCTGAAGAAGAGGTGTGCTTCTCAATCTCCGAGTAAAGAAAGCGAAGAATACGCTCCATTTCTTCCAGTCTTTGAACGTAGCGTTTATATCGCCGTTGAAGAGACTGCGCATTCATCTACAGACACCACAGACATTACCCACACCCCCACAGAAGCACACAGGAGGTATTAAGGAAGGAGTCGGGGAAGACACACGGCTTATCTCCTATGTATGCAGATCACCCAGAGTTCGAGCTAGGGAGGGAGAAATTCAGATCGATCAACACGGAGGGAAAGGAAGAGAAAAAGAAACGACATGTGAGGGGTGACGCAGGACAATACGTAGGAACGATAGAGATATTTCAAGATGAAAAGAAAGAAAAGAGAAGCAATCGGCTTCTATACCTCGTTCAATGAAAGACAAGACTCGTGAAGGAGATTGAAAGGATGCTATTCTTCTCACGACTAGAAAGAAGATGGTAATAAAGAGTGACAAGAGCAAAGTAGACAGAGATTGTATCGTTAGGGGAGCAAAGAACACTCTTGTGGAATGTTTCGCAGGTGGGGAGCGTCTTGGACCATCGCTCTTTTGCTGGCATGTTCTATTGCACGTGTGTTTCAGTATGGTGCGTATATACAGTGAAAAAGACTGCATGCACCTATGCATGCGAGGCAAAAGACAGAGGGAGAGGGGGAGAGGGAGACCGAGGTGAAAGAGAAGAAGAAAATGGCAGAATGAAACTAGAGCCGATGTACTTATTAGGATTCTTTTTCTTCTAAAGAAGATACGGAAGAGAAAAGTCCCTATGGTGTTGTTTCTATCGACGGATCGATCAAAGAAAAAGAAAGAAAGAAAGAAAATACACTCACGGCTGGTGAAAGAGAGTTGCTTTCTGAGAGAATGGTTGAGAATAAAACGCTAGACATAGAGAAAAGCATCATGATGATGAGAGCGAGGAACGAAAAGAAAGATCGATAGATGGATAGATAGACACTTTTACAAATATGTTGAGGTGTATATACACCAGGAGCAGACTTACATCAACAAACTGAACTTGCACACGCGACCCAATAGCATCAAGAAACTCTCGCGCTCCTTCACTAGGGAGAACGAGAGTCCCTCTGCTCATCGTCTGCATGCATGCATGGAAGAAAAAAAAGAAAACCTTAGTTTGGAGACATTTAATTGAAACATCTCCCCCAAGACACATCGCCATCTTCTCCGAGAGTATACAGAGCATTCCTCTTTTACTCGAGATAACACATCGACATACATGTAAATCTACGTAGACTGCCAGGACTACATAGTCATGCATATCCATACATAGATACATACGCATTCATATAGATACAGACATATCCATATATATACATACATATCCATATATATATATACAGCATGAAGAGAGAGAGGGAGAGAAGGCATTCCTACGCGGCTATCCATACAGAACGATAGACACAGAGGGGTGTCTGATGTAGACACAACCCTCCACCAGCAGAAGAGAAGGAAGTCGCAAGGGGGACAGACATATAGACAGAGAAGAGAGGAAAAGAACTTCATGATGCAAAAAATATACATATTTTCATCGAGAAGACCTCCGAAGATAGACGGATGTGATCTTCCGACTCGTAAGAGAGCTTCTCATGACACCTCTGTTACCTCTGCTACTTCTCTTCAACAAAGACGTTCTCGCTACACCCCCGTAGGAGAACTATCGAGAGAATCGATGTCCCTATCTATCTGTCTAGCTTCAGTCATGCACATGACTCCCTCTCTTTCATCGACATGTAGATCACCCATTCACCCTCTACCTGTGAAGAGCTTGTCTTACGTATCTTTCTACGGACTTGTATGTTCTACTGTATATACACTCTACACAACGGTGTGTTCATCTTCTTTCACACTGGACAAGGAAGAGAGGATTTTCATGCTAAAGAGGTATTCAATCCCCCTCCTTCCTAGCCAAAATATCGGACTTCTCCCAAACTCCCGCTGGTATCGAAGAGATCTCTAAAGGCGTTAGAGATCACTTCTGCTCGTGAGACAAGAGTTAGGACTTGGAGAGAAGTCACAGACACTAAGGGAAGGTTGGCTTGGTGTCTTTGCTATATTCCTTTGTCATGTGTCGACGTCACTCTTGAGGGGGCAAGGAAAAGAACAAAAGGAAGGAAATTTTCGCAAAGTTGTCTCGAGGTAGTTGAAGAGGAGAAGAAGTGAAACTTCTTCTTCTTTTTTCCCTTTCTGTTGTTCTTCTCCATCATCGTTGTTATCTTACCTCAGATCTGAAGAGCCCCATCTTGAGAACCTTTATCCGAACATAAGACGAAGAATAAGATGATAGAAGTAGAGTAGATAGAAGAAAGAGGAGAAGAGTTACGATAGAAAAAGAAAAGAGTTAAGGTTAAGGAACGACAGAGTGGCTCGACATGAAGAGGGATGGCAGATGGAGAAACACTCGCCTACATCGAGTGTACAGAAGAGAAGGGTGAATGCTTAGCAAAAAGAAAGGAAAG
>NW_027156810.1:574-854 GCF_002600585.1 Cystoisospora suis | reverse complement strand
GAAAGAAAGAAAGAATGAAGGAATCTTTCTCTTTCCCTTTGAAGTCATAAGAAGTGTCCTGGCTCGAAAAGGTTAAAGAAAGAAAGGAGATGAAGAGAGAAAATTCATCTTCTACTCTTTCAGCTTCTTGGGAAGAGTCGACAGGAACAGCAGCTGCAGCAGCCGCGGCCTACCGTCGCCTAGGAAAAAAAAACGACGGAGGCTGAGCTGTCTTTCTCCTACAGGATCACGCCATACATACCCCCTGGGTGACCAAGCGGAAAGAAAGAAAGAAGGAAAG
>NW_027156810.1:0-488 GCF_002600585.1 Cystoisospora suis | reverse complement strand
GAAGAAAAAGACGCAGAAAAAGGGACACAAGTATTCGGAGACAGACCACAAAAAGAGAGAAAATCGTAAGAAAAGTCGCCGCCGTGTGGAGCCGAAGAGAATAGAAGAAGAAAGGAGTCTTGAATGAGACGTTCGCAACTGTTACGACGACCACCATGACCATTCAGTCTCTCATCGTCATTTGCAGAGGCTTCATAAAAAGTCCACTTGTCGCCCTGGTAGTCCAAGAATGACGACAAGCTAAGAAGGAAGAGTGGCTCTTGTATCATTCACTCGTGTCTGTTGATAAGATTTCTCTCTTTCTTTCCCCATGTGACTGACTGACTGACAGGTCAAGACCTCGAAACAGGGCAGGAGCAGCAAGACCAAGCAAGACGTGCTCCTGCTGAGTCGATTTGCAAAGCGGACTTGTCGAAGACCTATAGGGAGGGGAAAGATGCTGAGCTTGTAGGTGTATGGATGGATGGATGTGTGGATCATATATGTGT
>NW_027156809.1:811-1091 GCF_002600585.1 Cystoisospora suis | reverse complement strand
GGCTCGATTCGCCGGTGAGCGAGCTCGTCCCTGTTGAGCCGTTGCGGTCTCCCGAGGGCCCGAGGTCTCGTTCCTGTGCGTGTTTCTCCATTCCTTTCGTGCCTACTGTGGATCAATGCATTTCAAACGTGTTTTGCTTTCCATTGATACCTATTTTGCCTAGAAAGCGTGCAGTTTTCTCTACCGGACTGCCTTCTGCTTTTTTGCGTGCGGCGCCCGTTGTCTTGTGGCGGCCGGTGCATGCAGCTTCTAAGGCGGGAGGTTTTTCCGCGTGAATTTC
>NW_027156809.1:0-302 GCF_002600585.1 Cystoisospora suis | reverse complement strand
GGCACCTGCGCCGGTCCGCTACCCTTTTGGTGCAGAATATCGATTTTCCTAAATTTGCTCCTACGGCCATGATTCGGGTATCTCTAGATACCTCTTTTCTTGCTCTATCTAACCACACTATTCTCGGGGCGGCGCGGGGCCTAGGTGCCGCGTAAAGCCGCCGTGAACATTACGACTTCCATGCAAGATCACGGAAACGGGGACATGGGTTTCCCCTACACGAAACACAATTCCAGGACCCTGGGGTGCTCCCAATAGGTTTCTGGCGTCCTCTTTTAACTTTTAGCCTCCCCTAGGAGGCG
>NW_027156808.1:0-381 GCF_002600585.1 Cystoisospora suis | reverse complement strand
CGCCACGGACTATGGGAGACAATCAGCCCACACCCAGCCGTGACATCACCCCTTCGGGACGCCGAAGCCGCCTTCGAGTAGTCTCTGGACACCAAGAATCGTTACACCGCGGGCGCAAAGATCAGTTGATCGCTGCCCGGGCAATAGAGCCCAAGGATAGCCAGGGAGGGAGATCGACGACAAGGGAGCCCCCTGCGCAGTTTGGACGGCCCCCAAGGACGGGACACCCTCACCGGAGATGCGGCACACGAACTGGACTGCCAGAACGCCGAGTTAGCCGCCGAAGAGGCTAGATCGACTTTCTAGGTTCTTCGCCGAAGGTACTGGTTCAAGGTGACCAAGGCCACTGCGGGCGCCACGGACTATGGGAGACAATCAGCC
>NW_027156807.1:0-226 GCF_002600585.1 Cystoisospora suis | reverse complement strand
GAATCCCGCATTAAGGCAGCGAGGCCTTTTTCCGGGGGATCGCAACAAGCGAAACGATCCATGCACCCACGCGGCCACGCCAAGTAGCAGGGCAGCCACGCAACGTACACATTAGATCAGTAGGGCTTCTAGAAAAGCCTAATAACGTTAATAAGAACGAAAAAACCGACCTGGAGCCATGAAGCTCCGTAAAGACCAAAAATACAGCCAAAGAAGAGGAAGGCCA
>NW_027156806.1:2672-3259 GCF_002600585.1 Cystoisospora suis | reverse complement strand
TGAAACAAATCTGACTGTGTTTCGTGTCAATGTGGATCCTGCACAGCCGCCCATTAGTTGCGCTCCAAGGCCTGCTAGTTTCGCCAAGCGGCAACGAGTAGCAGCCTTGGTTAGAGATTGTAGACAATCTCTAACCAAGGCTGGTATTCGTATAAAGGACCTATTGCACCAAGCGAGTCCGAATGGGCCTCCGCTGTAGTCCTGGCCTGGAAGCCAGGCGGAGGGGATCGCTTGTGTATTGATTATCGCCCGCTTAATAGGGTCACTCGTGTTTCTGTGTATCCGCTGCCAAGAATTCACCAGGTGTTTGACAGTCTGCAAGGAAAGAAGTATTGCTCTGTATTTGATTTTCCGAGTGCGTATTGGCAAGTGGGCGTGGAGAAAGACTCCCGCAAGTTCCTTGCGTTTATTACACCGGATGGATTGTGGGAATGGAAGAGGATGCCTTTTGGAGCAGCGGGCGCTCCCGCAACCCAGCAACGGATGATCGATCTCCTGCTTGCGGGAATGAAATGGATCTGTGCTATTGGCTACCTGGACGATGTGGTTATATTCAGCAGTTTTTTCGACGAGCATTTGGCTCAACT
>NW_027156806.1:2313-2489 GCF_002600585.1 Cystoisospora suis | reverse complement strand
GGGGGTACGTAGCTTCCTGGGTACAGGAAGCTACTACAAAAGGCGTATAAAAGATTAAATTTTATTACAATGCGACTACGCGTAATAGTCGTAACTTAGCTAGCTGTACCACGTAACCGTTTAATTGTTAAGTCTTGCATGCGCTAGGTTTGCACTTGTGCTTCCTGCTCCTCTGT